>NC_134361.1:66589664-66889664 GCF_048569485.1 Anomaloglossus baeobatrachus
AAACATTTAAACCTATTTGACTTCTTTAATTTTTAAACATTAAGGCCCTGTGCACACTGGAAAGCGGAATTTTCTTAAGAAAATTCCGCAGGGTCTGAAAGATTACCGCACCCTCGGTAAAAAAAACGTGGCAAACCGCACCCGAAACCCGCATGCGGTTTGCTGCAGTTTTACTGTGGTATTGTTCGCGGTATTGCCGCGGTTTTGCCGCGTGCGGGTTGGTACATGTGTTTTAACCCCTTCCCGACCGGACGATTATTCGCTTTCCGTTTTTTTTTTCCGCCATTCTTTTTCTGAGACGTAACTTTTTTATTTTTCAGTTAATATGGTCATGTGAGGGCTCATTTTTTGCGGAACGAGCTGTACTTTTAAATTAAACCATAAGTTTTACCATATAGTGTACTGGAAAACGGCAAAAAAACTCCAAATGCAGAAAAATTGCAAAAAAAGTGCGATAGCGCTATAATTTTTGAGATATTTTATTCACTGTGTTCACTATATGGTAAAACTGATGTGTGGGTGTGATGCCTCAGGTTAGTGCGAGTTTGTAGACACCAAACATGTATAGGCTTACTTTTATATAAGGGGTTAAAAAAAATCGGACTTTTGACCGAAAAAAGTAGCGCACGTTTTACGCCATATTCCGTGACACGTAGCGTTCTCATTTTTCGGGATCTATGGCTGAGTGATGGCTTATTTTTTGCGTCTCAAGCTGACGTTTGTAACGGTACCATTTTTGCGCAGATGCTACGTTTTGATCGCCTCTTATAGCATTTTGCGCAAAAGTTGTGGCGACAAAAGAACGTCATATACTGATCAGATTAATTGATTTTATATTTTGATAGATCGGGCATTTCTGAACGCGGGGATACCAAATGTGTGTATATTTTTTTATTTTTTTAACCCTTTAATTTTCAATGGGGCGAATGGGGGGTGATTTGAACTTTTAGGTTTTTTTGTTTTTTTTTAATTTTTTAAAACTTTTTTACCTTTTTTTTATTTTACTAGTCCCCCTAGGGGGCTATTGCGATCAGCATTCCGATTGCTCTGCACTATCTGCTGATCACAGCTATACAGCTGTAAACAGCAGATACGCTCTCTTTCTCTTTTGCTGTGCCGCTGGCACAGCGAAAGTGAAAGCAATTCATGTGTAATACAGGAGTCATCACATGACCTTGTGCTACCATGACAACTAACGGAAGTCACGTGATCGCGTCACGTGACTTCCGGTATCGGGCGGTAAGTAAAACTTTTACCGCGATCGCGCTTATAATGGCGCTGTCACATATTGACAGCGCCATTTAAGGGGTTAAACGGCACGAGCAGATAACGATTCTGCTCGTGCCTAGCAGGCACACATCTCAGCTGTGAAAATCAGCTGAGATGTGTGCCGATCGCGGCATGCTGCCGCCGGCAGACCGCGGGCAGTAACATTATGACCGCTAGGACGTAAGTTTACGGCCTGCGGTCGTTAAGGGGTTAATGCATTCAATGCAATAAAGCACATTGAGAAAAAAAAAAGTCATTTCCTTCTGAAATAGATAGTAGATAGATAAATAGATAAATAGATAGATAGAAGAATAGATAGATAGAGGGATAGATAGAAGACAGGTCAATCAACAATCGACACGCTGCAGTTCTCCCGAGCGGTAATGTGTTCACATTACGGGTCGTGGGAAATGCCCTGTAATTACCTCTCTGCAGGCTCGTTGCGAGGCTGCATTCTGTACAGTGTCAGTCGCGGCTGGATGCAAGCATCGTAGGACCTCCTGGATTACGTCGGAGCTGTGTGTTTGGGACGGGTTAATAAAGGGGTGAAACAGGGGCTTTTTTGTGTTTTATTTAAAATAAAGGATTTTTCGGTGTGTGTTTATTCACTTTACTTACGGGTTGATCATGTCAGCTGTCTCATAGACACTGCCATGATCAAGCCTGGACTTAGTGGCGGCGATGCGCTGCCATTACCTCATTATTACCCTGATTACCACCACATCACAGCAATCTGAAAGAGCCGGGACACTCCGGGACTGCCGCATAATGGATGCAACAGTCCCGGGGCAGCTGTGGGCTGATATTCTCGGCTGCGGGAGGGGGAAGGGCATTAACCCTGGCCCTCACCCTCCCCAGCCAGAGAATACCGGGCCGCCACTGTGTGTTTACCTCGTCTGGACGGTAAAAATACGGCTAAGCCTGCGTGTTTTTTTTTCTATATGTCCGTTTGATTTGTATGTGTATTCTATATGTCTGTGTGTGAGTGTGATGTGTGTGTTCTATGTCTGTGTCTGTGATGTGTGTGTTTACTCTCTGCATGGCTTCCACTTCCTGTCATAATGACATCACTTCCCTGCAAACCGCAGGCAGTGATGAACATTATGTCCCGAAACCGCGAAATACCGCAGGAAATAACGCAGGAAAACGCAATGAACCACACAGAATTTGCTGCCTGCGTTATTCCCTGCATGTTAGAATGATATATTTTACCTCTCATTAAGAAGTTCCAATATATCATTGCACCTGCACATGCATTAGATTGTATGAAATCATACTTAGATCAGTGGTCCCAACATATCCTATCTTGAGAGCCACATTTGGGTCTGAGAGATGTTTGTAAGCCACATCCAGAACCCCTGAGGAGTGAGACACACATAGTGACACCTAAATCCCCCATTATCAGTATAATGATAGACAATTCTTCCAGATAGAAATCATACTGGCAACATACTGACATTCAGGGTTTTCCACCTTACCCCCCATTCATTACTTTTGAATCAAGAGCTCCCACCAGACTAGCACATCCAACTTTAAGCATCTCTTCTGACTTGCAGCATCATCCTATGTTCGGCATTCCACACTTAATTACCTTTTTAACTGCTAAGGTTAGTACATGAACAGCCAGACCTGCTTTTCGGAGCAGGGCTACTCACAAAAGTCAACATCTGAAGACAAGTTCTTTATAGCATTGCTAGACTTAGTGCTAATGCAGCAAATAGCCAGACAGAGGAGGGCCACACATCATGGGCCTGCAAGCAACATGTTTCTCCTGAGCCACAGGTTGAGGACCCCTGTTGGAAATTGTAATGTAGCTTAATATGTACAGTATGGTCCCTGAATATTTTTGTTGTTATGAATAGTTGTGCTATGACTTTACTAATTGTTTCCAGGACTGGACCATAAAGAAGGTCCTAAAGAGGACAATACACCTCTGAGGCTCTAATTTCTTAGGACACTGAGGTTACCTACTTTCTGGTGATGCTATTCAGCTAAAAGAGGTAAAGACATATTTGTATACCTCTAACACTGCCATAAATTATAATAGAAAGGATCATGTTTATGTAGCTGATGAGATTTGTTGGGTGATTTAGGTTTTACCAAGAAGGCTCTACCAATCTTTATCTTTCTCTGTGTCAGGCTGACACTAGGGGGAGCTGGAGTCCTGCAGGGAAAGACACTACACGGAGCTGAATAAGCAAGGAGGAGAGCTCACAGAGTATGCTGGTGCAGAGTCTCACAGAATCAGCCGGAAAGCAGAAGTGGGGGATTGTCGGGCAGGCCGAGTCATACACAGTATGGGCAGAAGGAAGACTAGAGGAATGAGCAAAGGCAGGGTCGAGATAAGGCGGAGGTCAGTACTAGAGTTGAGCGCGGTTCGTGGTTCGTGGTTCTCCAGTTCTAGGCTCGAGTGATTTTGGGGCCTGTTCTAGATCGAACTAGAACTTGAGCTTTTTGCAAAAGCTCGATAGTTCTAGAAACGTTCGAGAACGGTTCTAGCAGCAAAAAAACAGCTAATTCCTAGCTGGCTTTCCGCTGTAATAGTGTAAGTCACTCTGTGACTCACACTATTATGAAATTTGAGTGTATAGTGTGCGTGAACAGCGCCTTCAGATCACTGCTGTTTGTATAATGGCGATCGACATGTTTTTTTTTTTTTCCTTGTCTTCCTTCCCTAAGCGTGCGCGTGTAGTGGGGAGGGCCATTATGTCAGCCAATCCCAGACACACACACAGCTAAGTTGACTTTTAGCCAGAGAAGCAACGGCATGTGTGATAGGATGTCCATGTCACATGTCCCTGCATTATAAAAACGAGTATCTGGCCGTCCGGACGCCATTATCTCTTCTGCGTCCTTGGTGTCAGACATCACTGGCGCAGCTCCGTCCTAAATCCTATCGCCGATACAGCTGTATGCGCTCCATACACAGCGCTGGACAGCTTAGGGAGAGCACTTTCTATCAGTCCTTTTAAGGGCTCGTACCGGCAGGGTCAGAGCCATAGGTGACAGGTCCTGAAAACAGAGACAGCGTCTGTGTAGCTAAAGTCAGGGATTTCGTCGCTGCATTTCCCCATTAGGAGGGAATAGAAAGGCAGGCTTCCATTCCTCTACTCAGAGCCCCACAATCCTGGCACTGTACCCTCCTGTCCTCTGCACACTCCAACTCATTATAACTAAGCCATTATACTAGCAAACACTCAGTGTACCTAGTGGCATCCTAAACGTGGCTATTGGACTTTTGTGTAGTCACACTAGTGGAAAGATATTTGCAGCACGTCTGCCTGCATTGCACACTCAAACTCATTGTTACTAAGCCATTATACTAGCAAACACTCAGTGTACCTAGTGGCATCCTAAACGTGGCTATTGGACTTTTGTCTAGTCCCACTAGTGCAAAGATATTTGCAGCACGTCTGCCTGCATTGCACACTCAAACTCATTGTTACTAAGCCATTATACTAGCAAACAGTCAGTGTACCTAGTGGCATCCTAAATGTGGCTATTGGACTTTGCTATAGTCCCACTAGTGCAAAGACATTTGCAGCACGTCTGCCTGCATTGCACACTCCAACTCATTATAACTAAGCCATTATACTAGCAAACACTCAGTGTACCTAGTGGCATCCTAACCGTGGCTATTGGACTTTTGTCTAGTCCCACTAGTGCAAAGATATTTGCAGCACCTCTGCCTGCATTGCACACTCAAACTCATTGTTACTAAGCCATTATACTAGCAAACACTCAGTGTACCTAGTGGCATCCTAAACGTGGCTATTGGACTTTTGTCTAGTCCCACTAGTGCAAAGATATTTGCAGCACGTCTGCCTGCATTGCACACTCAAACTCATTGTTACTAAGCCATTATACTAGCAAACACTCAGTGTACCTAGTGGCATCCTAAACGGGGCTATTGGACTTTTGTCTAGTCCCACTAGTGCAAAGATATTTGCAGCACGTCTGCCTGCATTGCACACTCCAACTCATAACTAAGCCATTATACTAGCAAACACTCAGTGTACCTAGTGGCATCCTAAACGTGGCTATTGGACTTTGCTATAGTCCCACTAGTGCAAAGATATTTGCAGCACCTCTGCCTGCATTGCACACTCAAACTCATTGCTACTTACTAAGACATTATAATACCAAAAATTGAGTAAACTTAGTGGCATACAAGAAGTGGCTGTTGTACTCCATTAGTGGCCCACTGGTGCAAATCTATGTGCAGCACCTGTGCAGGACACCCTCCTGCTCTGTTTTTAATAAGCTATAATGATAGCAAAAAATACTGCCATTTAGTGGCATCATAGAACTGGATGTTGTATTTCATTATTGTCCCACTGGTGCCAAGCTATTTCTAGCACCTGTGCAGGACACCCTCTTGCTCTGTTTTTAATAAGCTGTAATGATAGCAAAAAATACTGCCATTTAGTGGCATCATAGAACTGGATGTTGTATTTCATTATTGTCCCACTGGTGCCAAGCTATTTCTAGCACCTGTGCAGGACACCCTCCTGCTCTGTTTTTAATAAGCTATAATGATAGCAAAAAATACTGCCATTTAGTGGCATCATAGAACTGGATGTTGTATTTCATTATTGTCCCACTGGTGCCAAGCTATTTCTAGCACCTGTGCAGGACACCCTCATGCTCTGTTTTTAATAAGCTGCAATGATAGCAAAAAATACTGCCATTTAGTGGCATCATAGAACTGGATGTTGTATTTCATTATTGTCCCACTGGTGCCAAGCTATTTCTAGCACCTGTGCAGGACACCCTCCTGCTCTGTTTTTAATAAGCTATAATGATAGCAAAAAATACTGCCATTTAGTGGCATCATAGAACTGGATGTTGTATTTCATTATTGTCCCACTGGTGCCAAGCTATTTCTAGCACCTGTGCAGTACACCCTCATGCTCTGTTTTTAATAAGCTATAATGATAGCAAAAAATACTGCCATTTAGTGGCATCATAGAACTGGATGTTGTATTTCATTATTGTCCCACTGGTGCCAAGCTATTTCTCGCACCTGTGCAGGACACCCTCATGCAGATTTTGCTACGCTAATGTTATAGCAAACTCAGGGAATTCATTGCTGCATTTGATAATTCGGAGGGATAGAAAGTGAGGCTTTCTTTAGCTTTTCCTTCTGTTCATAGACAGCATCTCCAAGTCCACACCCGAACAGCAATTTCTCCTCCACGTTTAAGTGTGGAGAGGCAGCTAGTGCGCATGCGTGTGCCGATTTACCCCAGCTGCAGCCTAACTACAGTGTTTCGCCTAGTGAGTATGCTCAGCCTGACTGTGCCATTCCTGAGGCTAAGTCTTCATTTTGGGATACCTTGCATGCTCCCACACTTAGTGTGAAAAGCCTCTTTGCACAGGTACTTGCATTCCGTGCCGGGTCTAAGTCCTGTTTTGTGCCTAGACACCATGCTAAAGCTGATAGTCTTTTTTCAGAGACTCTATTTCATGCAACTGACCATGCTCAGGCACTTACTGCATCAGAAACTAGGTCTGGTAATGAACTCTTTGGCCCTGCCCCTGATGTGGGGGGGCCATATAGACCACAGGGCATCAGGTGTCCTGACGATGTGGCCAGGCCACACCCAAATGGCTTGCAGAGGCCCGCCCCTATGACTTGTCACCTCATTATTGATGGTCAGACGATGACTGGTGAGGTGTTTGTGTCGTGGCAGCCATGAGGTCATTATTGAAGTTGCGGTTCCAAATAGGACGCTAGTAATGCCACTCATGACGTGTCACTCTGCTTTTGTCTCCAGGAGGTGCATTGTGGTCCACCCTGGTTTGGGGCGGACCCAGGTTTTCAAACGGGCTGGAGCCAACAAGGAGGTGCGCAGTCTTCTATTATGCTCCGAAAGAGCACACCTCCATGTGTTGAACCCATTGCGGCTTTAGGCCAGAGGTAGGCAGGGATAGGGCGTCGATGCAGGCCGCCACCACAGTTGGTAACGCAGAACGGTTAAGACCAGCTCCTGTCCTACAAGTCCTGCTTGTGCAGCCCAGTGGCATTAACAGGCCTGCTGCTGCGCCTGCTGTCCACAGGTGTGGCCCCAATGCACACGGTCAGCATACTGAATGGCCCCTGTGATGTTAACAGGGAGTTCCTGGGCTGGGTGGGCGTGTGGACCCTGTGACGCTAACAGGGCTCCCAGTCTCAAGATCCGAGTGGCGTCTAACTTGGTTCAGGCAACTATTAGTTTCATAGCCACACAGATCTGTATCCTCCACCTAACCTTCCATTTGCCAACCTCTTCTTTTCCATCTGGGAGCACGGTGGACATTGACTGCTGATGGGGATATATACCTTTCTCTTTCTTTTCTTATTAATTTTCGTTATATACCGGTAACATAGTATATACCACCTTATCCAAATCTGCCAGTCCCACCGTAACAGATGGTGTTTCTTCATCAAATGTTACTTTTGCTTAACCACCAAACCCACGGACAAAAACTTTTTTCCCCTTTCCAACACACCTGTTCCCCTTTCCACCAGCATTTGTCCTTTTTCAACTCATTTGGTATATGACCAAAAGTGCAACTCTGCAGGGACACCGTACTCAATGCCATCTCAGCCCAGCAGCCAGCCTTCGGTCCCTCAGATGTGGACAAGTAAAAGCCCATTTCCTCCTATCCATGACAAAGCGTTCAGATTCACTCTGTGCAGCACTGGTGTTTACTGATAAAAGCAGATCTAAGAATCCGTACCACCTTCTGCAGATACTCCTGTATACGTGCGTCCCTTTCTATGGCAGGAATTATTTAGCCAAATTTGGTCTTGTACCGAGGATCTAACAGTGTGGCAACCCAGTAGTTAGCATTACTTCGAATTCGTACAATCCGAGGGTCATGTTGTAGGTAGTGCAGCAAGAAGGCGCTCATGTGTCTTGTGCATCCAGGAGGACCAAGTCCTTGGTTTGTTGGTGGCAGAGAGGTGAGAATCGTGCCTCCTTCCTCTGCCCTCTCCCCCCAACCTCGCACAACCAAAATGTGAGCAAGCTCTCACTCATCTGCTGAGTCTTCCATGCCCATCGCAAGTTCGTCCTCCATTTCTTCATGGGCTCCTGCACCTTCCTCAACAATTTTTGCTGATACTATGCGCCCTTGTTAATCCCTATCCCCCACCATGACTGCCGCCTAGGTGCCGCTCAACGTATGGACCTTGTACATCTTATTATCCCTTCTGCATATGACTCCTCCTGTACTTCCTCCCCTTCCTCTTGGACCAACACCTGACTCCGAATAATGCTTACAGTGTGCTCCATCTTGTAGATGACCAGAATTGTCACGCTGAGAATGGCATCGCCAGTGCTAAACATCTTCGTCGACATTTGAAAACTGTGTAGAAGGGTGCATAGGTCCTTGATCTGACACCACTCCAGCAGCGTGATCTGCACCACCTCTGGATCAAGTTAGCCCAGGGTATACGTCATACCGTATTTCAGCAGGGCTCTGCGGTGCTGCCACAGACGCTGCAAAATGTGCAGATTCCAATTCCTGCGTGTCGGAACATCGCATTTCCGGCGTTTAACCGCCAGACCCTAAGACTTCAGGAGCGATGAAAGTTGTTGAGCTGCTGGGTGCGAAGGATGAAAGTGAGCACATAGCAGCGTGCCCGCTGCACAAGGCCATGTAGGCCGGGATGGTATTTTAAAAATTGCTGGAGAATCATATTCAACACGTGAGCCATACAAGGCACGTGTGTCACATTGCCCTGACGAAGGGCCGCAGACAGGTTTGCATCATTGCCGCACACGGCTGTTAAGTCACCAACGTAGTCCACTCAATCAATTTGTACTCCGGTCGCCAGGTGACAACGTGTTCCTTTCGTGCATAGTGCTGATGATGGGAAAGGAGTCGATGCCTGCGGCGCAGGTGGACGCAGGTTATGGTCACCCACTGGGTTGCGTTACCTTGACAGATACAGAACCACAGGCTGAATGTAGGTGGTGGGTATCTCACAGATGAAGTACCATCATTCAGCTACAACCAATGGGAAGACACCACACCCTTTTTTAGGCCCCTCCTGTCTGCAGACCACTGCCAGACAAAGCTATGAACCTCTTGTTACTGTTACCCCCAGTTCAGTTTTATGAGTTTGTGTGCTTGTTACCTGACTACTTTTCCTGCTTGCTGTTTATGTACCTCGTTGGCCGATCCGCATTTCACCTCTGCTTGTTTTCTGATTAAGTCCTGGCCATCCCATTCTGTTCCTCTTCCTCAATTAATGTTTTTGACCCTGCATGACTACTATTCTCTGGAACTGCAGCCTTCCACAGGTATTGATCAACTTGGGCCCTGTGTAATTCCAAATCACTGTATAGGGGTTAAAGGGTATCAGGGTTCTGGGTGTCCAGCTTGGTGAGTGGCTTGCCTCTAGCCTATCCTTTACAGCCCATCTGAGTGTGTCGATCCAGGCAGGCGTTACACCGTGCCCTGGTCAGAAGGCCATGTAGGCCGGGATAGTGTTTTAAAAATTGCTGGACAACCAGGTTCAACACGTGAGCCATACAAGGCATGTGTGTCATATTGCCCTGAAGAAGGGTCGCAGACTGGTTTGCATCATTGTCGCACCCGACCTTCCCTGACTGCTGGTTGAGTGGAGACAACCATTGATGAAACTCGGTCTCACTCTCCAGAGCTAACCGTCCACAATTCCTCAGCGGTGTCTCACATTTCCCCTACATTTCAAAGTAAAAATTTGACCGCCTGATGGCCTTGAGCTCTGCTGCCAGCATAGTAAGGAGGTGTGTGGGATTCCTTGGGCGCAGTTACAACGCGGGTGGCCTGACCACACAGGGTTTGGGCCGAGGTGGAGGACCCACACGAGGTTGAGGAGGCAGAAGCAGTGGAGGAACTTGTACATACAGAGGAAGGATTGACACACAAGTCGTGGGGACGGCAAGACTTGTACAGCAAACCCTTCTCCATCTCTCACCATAGTTACCCAGTGCCCAGTCAGCAACATGTAATTCCCCTGTCCATGCTTACTGGTCCAAGTATCTGTGTTGAAATGCACCCTGTCACACACAGAGTTTCTCAAGGAATTGGTGAGGTTGTGTGCGACCTACTGTGGTAGAGCGGGCACGCCTTTCTTGGAGAAGGAGTGACGACTGGCCATCGGCTCTTGGGGCACTGCAATGGGCTTAAGGTCTCGAAAATCCTCGGTCTCAAAAGGGTGTAAAGGCAGCCTTGCTGTTGCCAACAAGTTGCAGATGATGAAACTCAACCTCTTAGGCATGTCATGCCCTTCGAAAATCATGTAAAACACAGCGAGGGCACTCCAACCACAGTCTCCCTCGTTGCCACTAATTGGGCCACACACACCACTTGACTGGCATCAGTTGATCCCCCTTTTCAAAATGAAAAAGATGCTTTGCACGAAGCACTTTCAAAAATACGTGTGCCTTTCACGTCCCCTGGCTGACCCAGGGGAAGAAAAGTCCTCTGAGAGCCATGACTTGTTCATCTTGGTTCTTTTAGAAACACAGCGAGGGGACTCCAACCACAGTCTCCCTCGTTGCCACTAATTGGGCCACACACACCCCACTTGACTGGCATCAGTTGACCCCCCTTTTGAAAAAGAAAAAGATGCTTTGCATGAAGCACTCTCAAAAATACGCGTGCCTTTCCCGTCCCCTGGCTGACCCAGGGGAAGAAAAGTCCTCTGAGAGCCATAACTTGTTCATCTTGGTTCTTTTAGAAACACAGCGAGGGGACTCCAACCACAGTCTCCCTCGTTGCCACTAATTGGGCCACACACACCCCACTTGACTGGCATCAGTTGACCCCCCTTTTGAAAAAGAAAAAGATGCTTTGCATGAAGCACTCTCAAAAATACACGTGCCTTTCCCGTCCCCTGGCTGACCCAAGGGAAGAAAAGTCCTCTGAGAGCCATGACTTGTTCATCTTGGTTCTTTTAGAAACACAGCGAGGGGACTCCAACCACAGTCTCCCTCGTTGCCACTAATTGGGCCACACACACCCCACTTGACTGGCATCAGTTGACCCCCCTTTTGAAAAAGAAAAAGATGCTTTGCATGAAGCACTTTCAAAAATACGCGTGCCTTTCCCATCCCCTGGCTGACCCAGGGGAAGAAAAGTCCTCTGAGAGCCATGACTTGTTCATCTTGGTTCTTTTAGAAACACAGCGAGGGGACTCCAACCACAGTCTCCCTCGTTGCCACTAATTGGGCCACACACACCCCACTTGACTGGCATCAGTTGACCCCCCTTTTCAAAATGAAACAGATGCTTTGCATGAAGCACTCTCAAAAATACGCGTGCCTTTCCCGTCCCCTGGCTGACCCAGGGGAAGAAAAGTCCTCTGAGAGCCATGACTTGTTCATCTTGGTTCTTTTAGAAACACACCGAGGGGACTCCAACCACAGTCTCCCTCGTTGCCACTAATTGGGCCACACACACCCCACTTGACTGGCATCAGTTGACCCCCCTTTTCAAAATGAAACAGATGCTTTGCATGAAGCACTCTCAAAAATATGCATGCCTTTCCCGTCCCCTGGCTGACCCAGGGAAAGAAAAGTCCTCTGAGAGCCATAACTTGTTCATCTTGGTTCTTTTAGAAACACAGCGAGGGGACTCCAACCATAGTCTCTCTCGTTGCCACTAATTGGGCCACACACACCCCACTTGACTGGCATCAGTTGACCCCCCTTTTTAAAATGAAACAGATGCTTTGCATGAAGCACTCTCAAAAATACGCGTGCCTTTCCCGTCCCCTGGCTGACCCAGGGGAAGAAAAGTCCTCTGAGAGCCATGACTTGTTCATCTTGGTTCTTTTAGAAACACAGCGAGGGGACCCCAACCACAGTCTCCCTCGTTGCCACTAATTGGGCCACACACACCCCACTTGACTGGCATCAGTTGACCCCCCTTTTCAAAATGAAACAGATGCTTTGCATGAAGCACTCTCAAAAATACGCGTGCCTTTCCCGTCCCCTGTCTGACCCAGGGGAAGAAAAGTCCTCTGAGAGCCATGACTTGTTCATCTTGGTTCTTTTAGAAACACAGCGAGGGGACTCCAACCACAGTCTCCCTCGTTGCCACTAATTGGGCCACACACACCCCACTTGACTGGCATCAGTTGACCCCCCCTTTTGAAAAAGAAAAAGATGCTTTGCATGAAGCACTCTCAAAAATACGCGTGCCTTTCGCCTCCCCTGGCTGACCCAGGGGAAGAAAAGTCCTCTGAGAGCCATGTCCACATTGTCAGTGGACAGACACGTGTGCTTATCTGCCAGCAGACCCCCAGCAGCACTGAAGACATGTTCCGAGAGAACGCTGGCTGCAGGACACGACAAGATCCCCAAGGCGTACGTGGCGAGCTCAGGCAATTTATCCAGATTGGAAGCCTAAAATGAGCAGGGCTCAAGTTGCACAATAATGGAATCGATGTTTCCTTGCATATACTCATATATCTGTGTGTCCTCCTCTTTTTCCTTGTCCAGCTCTTTTGTTTTCGCATGAGTATATGTCCTTGTCACTTTCCCATGTGTTTGTGTTGTGTTGTGAGTTGTTTGTCACCTTTTGGACACCTTTGAGGGTGTTTTCTAGGTGTTTTTATGTGTTTGTGAATGCCTGCCATTGTTTTCTATGCGGTTCGAGTTCGGTTCGTCGAACGTTCGACGAACCGAACTCGAACGGGACCTCCGTTCGGCGAACCGACCTCGAGCCGAACCGGGACCGGTTCGCTCATCTCTAGTCAGTACTAGAGGTAGCAACCGAGTGGGGAGGTAGGAGAGGGGAGTACAACCGGGGCTATTGTTGGAAGGAAGGAGGTGGGACAGAGGAATGGCAGAACGACTAGGGAACAGAACACAGACAGAGACCGAGGGCACAGAGAGGGGACGGATCAGGATCAGACTTACAGGGACCAGCAATCACAGGCAAAGCAGCGCTAAGCTTATTGCCGGCGCTGGTTCACCAGAGATGACAGTATTTAAGGCATCCAAGCTCCAGACGTGATGCCCGGGAGAAGGCTCCGCCCCCTAGCCATGTGGACGGGGAGGTGAAACTGTGACACTCTGAATGTTTTCTCCTGCTGCTCTGTGTCATCTCTAAGTTTGCAGTTTCACATACTGGCTCAGAGACATTTTATTATGCCCATTTCTTAATCTTCAGGCCCCCTATAATTTCTATAAATTGATTGAGAAGGTGAAATGACCAAATATTTTGAAGCTTGAATTTGCTAGCTTTGCCAAATTTTTCTCCAAAATTTGATTTTCAATTAATTAATTTGCTGTGAACTGCAAGTATCATAAAGAATCCAATTACTCCAAAAAGACGTTTAAAACTTTGAGTTCTGTAAAGACTGTGTAAAACTTCTTTAAAACTCTTTAATGCAAAACAAACCTTAGTAATGTCAAAGTGACTTTAATATATAAGGGTATGTGTTAATGGATGGTAACCGTTGTTTACTACTGTGCATTCGCACACTATCTGTACAGTTATCATGCTAGGTAGGGGGGAAGTACCAAGCAAACGGCGAAAGTGAAGGGAATGGAAACCCTGTGTCTAGGGAAAAGGAACATGATGACCCCTGAGCAAACCTATTGCTGGTCCCTGAAATCCTCAGCACCCTAGATAGGTTGCGCATCTATGCACTGAGCCAGATACCTGACCCTAGTTATCCTTAGTGCTGGACTCTAAATAGAGAACAAATGGAAAAAGCTCTTCATCAACCCACTAAACACTATAGACGACACAAGAACGACACACAGAGGGAAAATGCATGAAGTTATTATCTACAGATGACTCAGGTTGAAGTTCAGAAAAGTTTTCAGCAATGATATCACAGAGGAGTACAAGCTTTCAACCAAGGCTTGATTGAACTGAAAATATCATCAGCACCAGTCCAAGGAAGGAAGGGGTATTTAAGCACCAAGAGAATACTGATGATCAGCATCTGGATGGAAGGCAAGCTCCTGCTGGGTCCAAAAGGGGGAGAGATGAATCCAGCAGGAAACTACCGATAAGAGTGATTGCTTACAGCAGGAACAATGGAAAGACTGGGGGCATTCTGCGCAGCCAAATCCTGTGATCTTCTATGGCCATAAACCACATGATTGTCTGTCCCCTGTGATACACCCGTGACAACAGTTTAGTGTTTTATATTTTTCCCTCCCAAGTGCTATGATGTGAGATGTGATGTCCTTGCTCTATCCAGATTCACCAAAAATTAGCCTGTATTAAAGGTGGGAACGGAGCTGCTCTCATATATCGTCTTGATTGGCCCTACTATACCATATGATATGATAGGATATAGCAAGACATTAGGGCAAAGCCCTTTCAGCCATGTCCAAGATTATATGATACTTCTCTGGCTGATGCAATCTTTTGCACTGTGTAAAAGGACAATGGATAATTTGGTAAATTTGCACAAAAGATGGCCACATAGCACAATGAAATATAAAATATAGAGTAGGACCCCCCTATTGAGATTTGCCGTGATGTGGCAGCAGTGGCTCAAAAAATTGATCAATTATTTGCTAAAAATCTCATTTTGTATTACAGTATAGTTGGAATAAATCTGTGAATTTACACATTTTTTTGATGCATGCCACTCTCAGATGTGCTTGCTCCCCTCTCTCTTTTTGCTTGTAGTTATGCTGTTATGCTACATTGGTTCAGTGGCTGACCACCACCATAACATGTACGCCTGATGTTGATTTGCAAATATTCCTCTTGTTGGTGGCTGTTCACACTCAGCCACCTCATCCTTTTCCCCAGGCATTGCTAATTAAGCACCATACTTAGGTCTGGTCCACCTTTATTTATGGTTGCTGGTCTGGCACTGGGAAGGTCAGTTCTGACATTGTCCTGGTGTGTGTGGCATCTGCTGCGCACGCTGGTACCTGGGCTGCCTTTTATCCGCAGTTGCCTCTTCTTGCAACATGGAAGTGTTTATATAAAGTTCACAGGTATGTTTTGCTCTTATATGGTTCTGCTTATAATTTATCTAGGAGGCCGCATGGCACAATGAAATATAAAATATAGAGTAGGACCCCCCTTTTTATATTTGCCGTGACATGGCAGGGGTGGCTCAATAAATTGATCAATTATTTGCAAAAAATCTCATTTATCTGCAGTTGCCTCTTTTTGTGACATGGAAGCTTTTATATAAAGTTCAAAGGGATGTTTTGCTCTTATATAGTTGTACTTTTAATTTATCTAGGAGGCCGCATTGCACAATGAAATGCATAATATAGAGTAGGACCCCCCTGTAATACTATTGTATGAACTGAGGATTTCAATCACGTTAGGGCAATGACAACCAGAGACGGGTTCTTGGTGCAAAGAAGTGTTATAATATAAAACCAACATTATGTACACAGAACAGAACATAAACACGGTATATACCTCCCAGGTTCGGAGCAAGGGGGAATTCCTAGGACCGCGCACCAGACTTCCCCAGGGAGGCCACAAGGAGCGAACCCCTATACAGGGGCTGTCTGGCAATCACTCCAGAAGGCCTAAATGTGCAGCAGCTGGGACATGAAAGGGCAACAGTTTATAGTCCAGAAATGACCGGAATGTGGAACGCGGGTCCTAGGGTGGATATGTACCGGAAGGGTCCGGGCACAAGCGCCAACCAAAGACGGCAGACAGAGTCCGGGACCAGCGCGGGCACAGCTCGATGAGACCAGGTGGAGTCCAGGGCCGGTGTCAGGTGATTCACCAGGATCCAAAATAACAACCAGGAAATGAGAGCAATGGGGCAAGAGTAGACAGGAAGCAGTATACTCAAGCAACTAGACTAACCTTAGGGGCGGGCTTTTAAATTGATGAACAGGAAGTAGGGCAACAGAACAGAAAACTCCATTTTAACAAAGGGCAAGATCCTTCAGAAGCAAACTGGAAATCCCGGAACACTGACACCTCCCTATTGAGTTTTGCCGTCACGTTGGCAGGGGTGGCTCAAAAAATTGATTAATTATTTGCTAAAAATCTCATTTTATATTACAATACAGTTGGAATAAATCTGTGAAATTACACTTTTATTTGATGCATCCCACTCTCAGATCGTGCTGGCTCACCTCTCTAAATTTGGACAAAGTGAAGTGCACATTGTTCAAATTCGCCTGGTCTTATGGAATCTCCCAAAAATCAAAACAACTCCTATTTGCATTTAATCAATGCACTCATCTTTATGGTTTGTGCCCATGTACAGAAAACATGCAGATAATTAAAGGGGGCGACTGAGGAAAATGTTGCATCCCTTTTATAAGACATTACAAAGTTTTATATTGATTAATAAAAAAAATATCTAATGGCTGCTACATTTCTTCACTATGACAGCAAAGTGTTACAAAGCTTTGAATACGATGAACCAGTTGATTATTGCTAACATTAGAAAAACCTTACTCGGCAGTTTCTCTAGTTATTTAAATACAGTAACAAGCAAGGAATGCACTTTTTCTGTTACACAACTCACCATATGGGAATGTACTTTGCCAAGTTTTATAAGAAGTATTTTGTTATTTCCCAAGTTACATTCTGCCATTAGTTATCTGACAATCTAATGAAGCAAATTGCCTAGAGTAAGACAACAATTGTGAAAACATTCATCTGTCGTACAGCATAAAAATATCTTTCAAATGTGTCTACCTAATCAGTTTGGCTTCTGCTTGGCAATATCGGCAACTTTACATGGCGCCTAATATTTATTTATTTATACGGTAATTAAGAGAAAACTGTAATAATCCATTATTTTTATATAACTGCATCTTTTAACACAATGAAAGTAATTAAGCAAAAATCCATATGCTACCAAAATTTGACTAAATTGTAGCAGAAAGTCCAAATTTAGCCTCAAGCAAGAGACAGATACAATCTTAGCGGTTGCATAGGACAGTAAGATGCGAAACATCCTTTGCAATGGTTATTGAGGCTCACAAACAGCTGTTAGATAAAAATGCAATTATATCTGTAAAGAATGAATCAGGCAACTGACAAAACACTGATCCATGAAAACTAAATGAGCGCAGATGAAAGAACTTTCAACATTAGACAGAAGGTCTAGATGCCGTCAGTTCTCAAGTGATAATTACAAGATGAAAATACTAATTACCTACAGGTATCATGGAGCTTTTCAGATAAATATACATTAAAAGGAATATGTAATATTATGCTTGTAGCGTGGTCTCTGAGCAGCTAAGGTCTGTTTGCTTGCTCGTGTTTACGGTTACAGACCTTTTAAATTCACTGCAAATCAATGGAATGGAATAATCAGTTTATAATGTGCTAATTTACAGTAAAGAACTCACGCATCGGACAAGGACATTGTCTGTACAAACTCTACCGACTATGAATCAGCCTATATAAGTAGCTGTAAAACATGTATTCAATGCCACGAAGTGTTAGCTGGAGACATTTAAGAGTTCTGCCGCGGTATGAAAATGCATTGTAAAACATTTACATTGAACTCTTATGTACGGAGATTTGACTAATGAAAAATGTCACTGCTTCACTTAGAGGAAAAACTAAAATGAAGGTTCAAACAGGGACGATGAATGCAATTGGCAAATGCAGTAACTACTTGTCTGCAAAATGCAAAGATCCTGTAGTATTGTTTTCGGCTGGAAAATACAAATGTGGCGTGGGTGTAAAAGCATGAATTTTTTTTATTTTAAAGCACCATTCCAGCACTTTTTTTAAAATTTACAGCTGTAAAATATGTCTTCTGCTCCTATTCTTATACTTACCCTCCGGCGTCTTTATCTGTTATTAGTGCCGCTCGGATGGATCTTCTTCCATTTACAACCTGCCGGCTGATACAGTGTTTCCTGGAACGCACTGGCGTTTACAACTCAATACAAGTCTTTTAGGGCCTCGTTCTGGCTCTCATAGATGTGTATTAACAGCTTGTGATGTAAGTTTTGACTTCTGTCCAGTCAGAAGTTACAATACCAATATGGCGCCGTGGGAGCAAAGTGACACCGAAAGGAGGTGAAAATGCCAGATGGTGAGTATAAGACTACGGGCACTGGACTGAGATTTAAAACACTACTCCAGCGCTGATAAAAAAAAAACACAGCTGGAGTAGTGCCTTAAAGGGAACCTGTCAGGTGCAATATACACCCAGAACCACAAGCAGCTCTGGGTGCATATCGCTAATCCCTGCCTATCCCTGTATCTAGTAGCATAGATAAAGGGATCTTTAGAAAAAGTATTTCTAAAGATCTTTTATCTTATGCTAATGAGTGCGGGGACTATTCCCATGGATGTTATATCCCCCGACTAGCTTCCTTCATAGCACGCCCACAGGGGCCCACAGTACGCCCACAGCACAGCTGTGACCGCTGTTCTAAATGCCTGGCAATTCCAGTCATGCACAGTGGACCTCTCTAGAATAGATGCGTACACCCAGCACTGCGCATGACCGTAAGTGCCCAGCATTCAGAAGCGCGGTCACAGAGAACACAGGTATGCGCTGCACCGTTTGTGACGCTGCATTGAAAAGCATGTTAGTACATCCCTGTGGGCGTGCTAACATGCTAAAAGGACAGACTAGTCAGCGGATATAACTCACGCTCATTAGCATAAGATAAAAGTGTCGCGGGCGGAGGAGGGGACGCCGCGCTCTCCCTACTGCTCGGGTCCGGCTGCTGCCGCTGCTCGGTGGCTCGAGCGATGTGCCGGATCCCGGGGACTCGAACGGCGTTCCTCGCCCGTGAGTGAAAAGGGGAATTGGTGTTTTGGGATAGTTTATTGTCCGTGACGCCACCCACGGTTGTGGTGATTTGTTGACACCACCGCTGCTCTGTATGGGGATCCCGGGAGTGGTGGTATGGAGCAGCTAGATGTGAGTCCTCCCCTCCGTGGGTAGGGGGGTTGTTTGTCCCGGGGCCCAGTGATGAGGTGGGTGATGCAGGGCTTGGTGGGGTGCAGGGACGCGGGGGCAGCTCTGTGCCTTGCGGCACTGTGGTACTCACTCAGCCTGAGACGATGACACAGTTCTCGGTAAAACACACGGCTGGAAAGACGGTTCCCACGGACGGCTGCACTTGCTTTCCCCAGTAGGTGACGGTGACGGTCCCTTTTTCCTGCACCTAAGATGATGATGGTTGCGATGGATTCCCACCGGTAACCCGCTCCCCGGCTTGGATATGGGCCGGAGGAGCCCTACTTTGCCCGCAGGCGCTGGCCCTGAGAAACTGGTGCCCTGGCGGTGGCGGTGTCTCTCCGTTACGGTTGGACTGTTGCCTTCAATCGGGACTTGGTTGTTAGGAGACAGACGTCCCCTTCACTGACGGATTTGGCAAATTATGACGACTCCTAGCCTTGCCGGGATCCGAAAGGCCCCTGCCCTGGTGCTGACTGTTCTTCGTATACTGCTCCAGACCGCCGGGTCACCACCCGTCCGCGGTCCTTCCAGCAACCTCCGAGCAGTCCCCCTGCAGACTATCACTGCCGTCTGCTGACCTTGCTGTCACTGTCCGGGGCACACACCCGGAACAACTTCAGGCTTTACTACTCTCACTTCTTCTGTCACTTCAGCTTTTCTCCTTAGCTCCACTACTACTTCCTTCTACTTCACTCCCCTAGCTTCAACTCCTCCTCAGACCCTAGTCTGGCTTCAACTGCCTGGTTTTCCCGCCTCCAGGGCTGTGAACTCCTCAGTGGGCGGAGCCAACCGCCTGGCCCACCCCCTGGTGTGGACATCAGCCCCTGGAGGAAGGCAACAAGGATTTTAGGTTAGCCTTGGTGTTCCTAACTGGGGTGTAGGGTGTGGTGGTGTTATGACCTGTGACCCCTGGCTTGCCCAGGGCGTCACATTGCCCCTTAGCAAAATGCAGACCGTCCGCGGGCTGCCCGTCTAACACCGGTTTTATTGTCTGAAAAATATATAAGGTAAAACGGTAAGCATAACAACTTATGACATAATCCCACATCGGGAGGTTCAGTACTTAAACGTTGCAAACGGTTTACGGTTACGGTCTCCGCTCTCTCCCACCCAAGCAACCTGGCCCTGATGCTGCCCCTAAAGCCCAGGCAGCACCCCTTGACCCCAGTCCAGCACAAGTTACCCGAGCGGGATCTGTCCTTCCCCTCCAGAGGGTAGCCACCGGTTCCTGTGGTGGCTGGGCCCCAGCCTGCTCTGCTGTGGGCCCTCCCTCCAACCTGCCTCTCCGGAGGCGGTAAATGTGGAAACGGTAACGGTAAAACAACTTATTTACATGCCACTTAACGTTTGTGGTTGCCCTGCAAGTTCACGGGCTTGTCCATGAGCAGTTTCTCATGCAACTTTTTAAACGGTCCCCACGGGGACAACGGTGCCGGCAACGGCCGGTTCTCTCAATCACGGTCAGACAATCTGGTAACTGTTCGGTTATCATTTCTGCTTATCATCTTCTGTAAACTTTTTCAAACAAAACTCAGTGGTGGTCCCAACGGGGACGGTGCAACGGTGCTCCGCTGCCTTTACTCAGAGTATCCGGCTTCATCTGAGGGAGGGGGTGCAGAACTCACTCGGCTCTCCTGGCTGCCCCTCAGTTTTGCATCTAGGGCGAACCACCCCCTCTCTCCACAGTGCCGAGTATACTGCACGATGTCACCCGGCATCAGGTTATGGCCGGGATGCTCTTCAGGCAGGTGGGCATTCACATCCCGCCGGGCTATAAACACTTCGGCCTCCAGGCCCGGTTCATATATAAACCCATAGCCCCGGCGGACATCAAACTGCCTCCCCTGCCCTTGATACAGCGGGCCCCGGACACGGAACGTTGCCTGATGGAGGCTCTCTTTTTCACGGATTGCACGGGCCACCAGCTCCGCCTTCTTCCTCTCCCTCTCACCGATCTCCAGGCCCAATGGTACCGGCTCCCTGTCCCAGTACGGCGCTGCTGCGAGCTCCGGCGCACGGGTCGGGCCCCGCAAGACCTGTTTGACATTGCCCACTGCTGGTACTCTGGGCGACAGGTCCCGCGGTGACGTGGCCTTAGACGCTGCCTTGCATCGGCAACCCGGCGCAACCTTGGCCGAGGTGTGGGGGATGGGCACAGGGGATTTTCGCAGTTAGGCCTTCGGCACGGAGCGGGTCACCGGCTCCGGCTCGGTGACTTTCTCGGAAGACGCCTTCGGTTCGGTCTTCGGAGCCTTCCAGGGCAACACCTCCGGTCGGCTCCGGGCTCCGGCTACAGGTCGGCCCGCCTGGGCGGGCATGCTGGCTATCGCTACTGGTTGCGGTGGTAGTGGGCCTAATGGCGGGGTCACAGCTTCTGAGATGGGTGGCGAGGGAGGCAGCGGGGGGAGAGGGCTTGGACCGGGTCCCGCAGCCGCGATGACCGGCCCTTCAAGGGCATCGGGGCATGGGTCACTCACCCTCCCTTCCTCCGCTTCCTCCTCGCGTCTCCGCACCGTAGCTATAACGTCCGCCATGTCGGTCTCCCACTCCTCCATGAGGAGCTGCATCTTAACCTGCAGCCGTTGGTAGAGCTGCGCGGTCCGGATCTCCACCCACGCCGCGGTTCCAGGCACGGGAGCTACGGTGTTGCGGGACGGCATCCACATGCTGCTGGCGGCTTCTCCCAGGAACAAGATGTCCGCAGAGTCCTGGCGTCCCTGCTTTTATAGCTGCATTCACATGCATCCAGCCGCCATCGCGTCCCCCTTAGCCTCTTTCCGGCCCCTCCTCTCTCGGGGCGGGGTTTTGGCCTTCGCGCCTCTACTACTCGAGAAGACGCTCGAGCGGGAACTTTTCGCGACAAAGATGGCGACTTCTCAATTTTTCTGGCCGGATACCTCCGGCGGTCACAAGGCACACCTCTACCCAACGGCAGAGCGGTAAGATCCTGTTCGTGACGCCAAGTTGTCGCCGGCGGAGGAGGGGATGCCGCGCTCTCCCTACTGCTCGGGTCCGGCTGCTGCCGCTGCTCGGTGGCTCGAGCAATGGGCCGGATCCCGGGGACTCGAGCGGCGTTCCTCGCCCGTGAGTGAAAAGGGGAATTGGTGTTTTGGGATAGTTTATTGTCCGTGACGCCACCCACGGTTGTGGTGATTTGTTGACACCACCGCTGCTCTGTATGGGGATCCCGGGAGTGGTGGTATGGAGCAGCTAGATGTGAGTCCTCCCCTCCGTGGGTAGGGGGGTTGTTTGTCCTGGGGCCCAGTGATGAGGTGGGTGATGCAGGGCTTGGTGGGGTGCAGGGACGCGGGGGCAGCTCTGTGCCTTGCGGCACTGTGGTACTCACTCAGCCTGAGATGATGACACAGTTCTCGGTAAAACACATGGCTGGAAAGACGGTTCCCACGGACGGCTTCACTTGCTTTCCCCAGTAGGTGACGGTCCCTTTTTCCTGCACCTAAGATGATGATGGTTGCGATGGGTTCCCACCGGTAACTCGCTCCCCGGCTTGGATATGGGCCGGAGGAGCCCTACTTTGCCCGCAGGTGCTGGCCCTGAGAAACTGGTGCCCTGGCGGTGGCGGTGTCTCTCCGTTACGGTTGGACTGTTGCCTTCAATCGGGACTTGGTTGTTAGGAGACAGACGTCCCCTTCACTGACGGATTTGGCAAATTATGGCGACTCCTAGCCTTGCCGGGATCCGAAAGGCCCCTGCCCTGGTGCTGACTGTTCTTCGTATACTGCTCCAGACTGCCGGGTCACCACCAGTCCGCGGTCCTTCCAGCAACCTCCGAGCAGTCCCCCTGCAGACTATCACCGCCGTCTGCTGACCTTGCTGTCACTGTCCAGGGCACACACCCGGAACAACTTCAGGCTTTACTACTCTCACTTCTGTCACTTCAGCTTTTCTCCTTAGCTCCACTACTACTTCCTTCTACTTCACTCCCTAGCTTCAACTCCTCCTCAGACCCTAGTCTGGCTTCAACTGCCTGGTTTTCCCGCCTCGAGGGCTGTGAACTCCTCGGTGGGCGGAGCCAACCGCCTGGCCCACCCCCTGGTGTGGACATCAGCCCCTGGAGGAAGGCAACAAGGATTTTTGATCAAAAACAGTGTTTACTAAGTACCCTATGTTTATATGCACTATGCTTTTATTTAGTTACAGCAGGGTATGTTTTCACAATTTTTTCCTTGGTTTCTCTTTGTCTCATGGCCAGTGTGAACATGGTCTCACAAGTTCCATGTATACCATCTCATACTCCGGCTCACTTTTTTGTTTTTTTGTTTTTGTTTTTAAGGATTTTTGGTTAGCCTTGGTGTTCCTAACTGGGGTGTAGGGTGTGGTGGTGTTATGACCTGTGACCCCTGGCTTGCCCAGGGCGTCACAAAAGATCTTTGGAAATACTTTTTCTAAAGGCCCAGTCACACTAAACAACTTACCAGCGATCCCAACAACAATACAACCTGATAGGGATCGCTGGTAAGTTGCTAGGAGGCCGCTGGTGAGATGTCACACTAAACGACGCTCCAGCGATCCCACCAGCAACCTGACCTGGCAGGGATCGCTGGAGTGTCGCTACACGTGGAAGCATGCTGCGCTTGGTAACTAAGGTAAATATCGGGTAACCAACCCGATATTTACCTTGGTTACCAACACACACCGCTTAGCGCTGGCTCCCTGCTGTCCTACCTACAGTACACATGGGGTTAATTACCCGATGTGTACTGCAGCTACATGTGCACAGAGCAGGGAGCCGCGCACATTGCTTAGCGCTGGCTCCCTGCTCTCCTACTTACAGTACACATGGGGTTAATTACCTGATGTGTACTGCAGCTACATGTGCAAGGAGCAGGAGCCGGCACTGAGAGCTGAGAGCGACGGAGGCTGGTAACAAAGGTAAATATCGAGTAACCAAGGGAAGGGCTTCTTGGTTACCCGATATTTACATTGGTTACCAGCGTCCGCAGATGCCGGCTCCTGCTGCCTGCACATTTAATTGTTGCTCTGTCGCTGTCACACACAGCGATCTGTGCTTCACAGCGGGAGATCAACAACTAAAAAATTGTCCAGGACATTCAGCAACAACCAACGACCTCACAGCAGGGGCCAGGTTGTTGCTGGATGTCAAACTAAGCAACATCGCTAGCAAGTTGTGCATCAGCAGCGATGTTGCTAGCGATGTTGCTTAGTGTGACGGTACCTTAAGGATCCCTTTATCTATGCCAGTGTATACAGGGACGGTTAGGCAGGGATTTGCAATATGCACTTAGAACTGCTCGTGGTTCTGGGTGCATATTGCACCTGACAGGTTCCCTTTAATTATTAACTACAATTCTATAGTTTAACATTACAGCAAAATAACAGTGATAAAGAATGTTGCACTTCAATAAAAAAAAATGCAGCCATGTAGAGTTAAAAATACAGAGTACAAGGTCCTTGGACACCATCCCACCTTTTTGACTTGAGTATGACAATTCCCTACTATATTTTGCCATAACAGTAAACCTTGTGTCCATTCTTAGCTGTACTCTTATTGCTATTTCCCCTCTTAGATATGATTTTACCTGCCTAGCAAACATTTGATTTCCTCTCTGGGTGACCAACTTTTGAGTACATGCAGTTAAATAAAAGGAAATGGTGATATAAATTTCTGTATGCTGCAAAAGAAGCTCATTATTCTTTATATTTAGAAAGCAGGAAGGATGAGGAGGAAGATAACATACTACCAGAAACCATGCTGCTTTAGGTTATTACCAATAGAAAGAAGGGGAAGCAATCATGGAAAAAACCCTGTAGGCAATGTGATGTTTGTTTATTGTATGTAATACTCGTGTAACCTATGAAAAGAATATATAATGGAAATATTATTTATTTTGAAAGAAATCTTAGCATATTTTTTTTCCTTAATTTTTACTTTTAAGTTTTGTAATGAAGGGTAGATTAAAATAGGGATTGTCGTGGGACCTCGTAGTGTGGATTACGTTGGACCTAGGTGTTTTAAGGGTTAGCACATTGGTGAAAGAGGGATGTTTTTTTAAAATAAAGGATTTTTCTGTGTGTTTGTGTTTATTTCTTTTTAGTTATAGGATTAGTGGTGTTGGGGTCTCACTAAACCAGGGCTTACTGGCAGCTGTGAGCTGACATTAACCCCTTATTACCCCGATTGCCACCACACCAGGGCAATTGGGAAGAGCCAGGATAAAGTGCCTGGATCGTCGCAGCTAATGGATACGACAATCCTGGGCAGTTGCAGGCTGCTATTTTAGGTTGGGGGGCTCAATAATTATGGGTCTTACCAGCCTGAGAATGCCAGCACCCAGCTGCCGGGCTTTATCTTCGCTGGGTATTAAAATTGGGGGGATAGCATGCCATTTTTTTAAATTGTTTATTTAAATATTTTTTTTAAAAACGGTTCCTCTTATTTTGATACACAGCAACAATAAGCGCAGGCCTGGAGGCTGCAGCCTGTAGCCGTGGCTTTATCTGTGCTGGTATCAATAGACGGGGGACCCCATACCAATTGTTTTATTTATTTATATATAGGGACCCGCACACAGCATATGTGATTCCAACCAATCACAGACATTGTCTGGGGGGCAGGGTCTGAGTGCAGTCAATTAGAGACGCCAGTGGCCAGAGAAAGCAGTGAATATGCATTAGAGATATTTGTTGGCTCCAGAAGTAGCGCTGCAGCGGTGGAGAGACTCTGTAAGTATGTACTGCTTTAAAACTTTTGATTCCTTTTTTTTTACAGTGGCCAATGACAGCAATGCCAATACTTGACATGGCTGTGATGGACAGGAGAGGATCACTTTTGCCATCTGAACAGTAACCTATCCTTGGCAAGATTGCCAACTTTTGCGTTAAATGTTTTGATGTCCAATCCCGATTTGATCTGGCTAAAGATCGTATGATTTTAACATTTTCTGATCTTTGCCAATCAGAATTGCTAATCTCTAGACCTGACATGAGACTAGCCATCTCATCCCATGATTTCTGTGTCTATTGGAAGTAGCTTTGCCAATGTAAGACTATAGCACATTATCCATTCTCATAAAATTACACTGGAAAAGCCGCTACTACCTTACACAGTAGGCGCTGTGAGGACTGATGCAGCTTGGGGCAGAAGAGGACCAGAGCAGTGCTGAAAAACCAGACAAGACAGTGATTTGTAAGTATTCTAATATGCTTATACTACAATACATACATAATTAGGAGAGATTAGATAATAAAACATTTTAACCCCTTCACGACCAAGGACGTACCAGTACGTCCTTAATCATGAAGGAGTGGTCACCGCCGGCTGCTGCACTGAGCCAGCGACGATCCCCAAACTATGTCTGCTGATTTGAACAGCAAACATGTGTGCCTCGCCGGTGCAGGTGGATCCGTGATCCACCAGCACCTTTTAACCCCTTATATTGCACTGTCAAAATATGACAGCATGATTTAAATCACTGCAGCAGGGAACGCGCCATTCCCTACCGCCATCGGAGTCCCCATGACACGATCACAGTAAGCTGATGGTTGTCATGGTAGCGACTTCTGTCGTTATCAAGCCGTAATTCCTGTTACAGCTGGCAGAGCAGCGGCTGTAACAGGACAGCAGCATTTTTGTTGATCAGAGCTGTACAGCTCTGATCAACAGAAATGAATCAGCGATCAGACTGCTGAACCTTATAGTCCTCTAGGGGGGGACTAGTAAAATAAATTAAAAATGTAAAAAAAGTTAAAAAAGGAAACCTAAAAGTTCAAATCACCCCACATTAGCCCCATTGAAAATTAAAGGGTTAAAAAAATAAAAAATATTCACACATTTGGTATCGCTGCATTCAGAAATGCTTGATCTAAATATAAAATCAATTAATCTTATCGGTTAACGACGTAGCGGCAAAAAAATCCAAACTCCAAAATTGCTTTTTGGTTGTTGCAAATTTTGTGCAAATTTTGCACGATAAAAACATAGCATCTGTGCAAAAATAGCACCATTAAAAACATCAGCTCGAGACACAAAAAATAAGCTATCACTGAGTCCTATACCCTGAAAAATGGGAACGCTACAGGTCATGGAAATGGCACAAAACATGTGCTCCAATTTTGCCACTTCAATTTTTTTAACCCCTTAGATAAAAGTAAACCTATATATGTTTGTTATCTATGAACTCATACCTACCTGAGGCATCACAGCAACACATCAGTTTTATACAGTGAACATGGTGAATAAAATATCCCAAAAACAATCGTGCAATCGAACTTTTTCTTTTGCAATTTTTCCGCACTTGGGATTTTTTTGCCATTTTACAATATGCTATATGGTAAAACTCATGGTTTCATTTAAAAGTAAAACTTGTCTCGCAAAAAATAAGCCCTCATATGGCAAGATTGACTAAAAAATAAAAAGTTACGGCTCTCAGAAGAAGGGGAGCAAAAAACAGAAAAGGAAAATTGCTAGGGGGTGAAGGGGTTAACCACGCTTTTTATCATTAACATTTTTAATTTACATATTAGTGTTACATTTAGTGAAATTAATGAAATTAGGTACAATCCACTGATTAGTATAACTTGAAGCTCATGGACCCCAGTTCAAAACGTTCAACAGGGTTGCTAATTATCACAGATCTTTAATTGTAATGGTCTTTTCATGTGGGCCAAAATAACCTTTAGGCCCTCTAAGCTCTAGGGCTTGGGTGCAACCCCTGCACCTATTATAGTTACGCCTCTGAATCCACTATATTTTACAAATCACTGATCAGGATTTATGTACAGTCTAGAACAAGATCACCAAAGCCATGCTTTTATTATTGAGGAAGGGGGATTTACCGTATTTATCGGACTATAAGACGCACCGGACCATAAAATGCACCCTGGTTTTAGAGGAGGAAAATAAAAAATAAAATTTTTAAGCAAAAAATTTGGTCATGACACACTGTTATGGGGCAAGGATCTGCTGCTAACACTGTATGGGGGTAATTTAAAAAAAAAATAACAAAAAAAAACAAAACGGCATGCAGTTCCCCCAATTTTGATAACCAGCCAAGATAAAGTCTCACAGCTGGAGGCTGGTATTCTCAGGCTGGGGAGACTCATGTTATTGGGAGCCCCCTAAGCCTAAAAATATCAGACAGCAGCCGCCCAGAATTGCCTCATCCATTAGATGCGGCAGTCCTGGGACTTTTCCTAACTCATCCCGATTGCCCTGATGTGATGGCAATCTGGGTAATAAGGAGTTAATGGCAACAGCCTAGAGTATAGCTGCCACTAAGTCCTAGCTTAGTGATGACAGGTGTTCATGAGATACCCCCTTATCATTAAGCTGTAAGTAAAAGAAAATAAACACAAACACATAAAAATCCTTTATTTGAAATAAAAGAGAAAAAAACACCCTCTTTCACCACTTTATTAACCCCCAAAACACCCAGATCCGACGTAATCCACATGACGTCCCACGACGCACCCAGCTCTGCTACATCTGACAATCACAGAGAGCGGCCATAGAACACGACCACTCTCTGTGAGGGTCAGGCACAAGTAAAGTGAGCTGCCAGTATCAGTGGTGACTCCAGCTGTCACTGCACATCACCTGACTGAAGTCACCGCTGATCTCGTGATCACTTCAGCCGTGGCCGGATTTGCAGTAACAGGTGATGGACTCCCGCTGTATACTCACCTTTCCTCACTCCACGCAGCATCGCTCGTCTTCATGTCTGTGCAAGCAGCAGCGCCGCTGACCTGTGTGGAGCCGTGTGTACAGCGATGACATCATCGCTGTGCTCATCGCTCTACACACACATCAGCGAGCCGGCAAACAGGAGGACAACGCGATGCTGCAGGGAACAGTGACCGGTGAGTATACCGTACTTATTCACTTCCCCCCACACTGATGATGGTGCACAGGGGGCAGTGAATATAGCCGCACATGATCACTCCAGGCTATAGTTGCCTGGGGTGATCATGCGTGCTGGCTCTTTAGTATGCGCGTATCCCCTGCTCATCATCCCGCCCACCTGTCAGCGCCGGTTTCAGGGCTGAGAGATGATGAGCGGGATGATGAGCGTGCATATGAAATGAAATGCTACAGCCTCCTCATGCCTCTGATGACCTGCTCCACCACCACCGCACCCGCCTTCACCTGCTCCACCACCACCGCACCGCAGCCATCGGACCAAAATTTTTGTGGAAAAGAGTACTTCATATAGTCCGAAAAATACGGTAATGGGAGACTACAGGTTTAACACAATATGGAAGTCTTCTTAATAAGATAGTGATTTAGCACAATATAAACATAATCAATGATTCATGGGTTCTGAAGAGAGAGGAAATCTATATCTTCCAGAAAACTGTTTTAGCCTATTTACAGTAATGTGGCAATTAAAGGGGTACTTTGGATAGATTAAAAAGTATTCTAATGGGCATGCCTTGTTGTCCAATGGATTACAGCAAGTATTTACAGCTTCTTTATGTCTTGTGGGGAGGGAGTGGCAACAGTCATAAGAAAGCTGTGCAAGCATAGATTCTAGTTGAGATGAAACAGAGAGGGCAGGCAGAGCCCAAATAGAATAATTGTGAATGCTTGGCAAGTGCTGGTCACGTCCCCTCATCTCAAACTGCATGGAAGGAGATGTTATCCAGGATCTTGCTGTTACTAGCATCCAGGAGCAGGCTACCCCTCCTAATCTAGGGCAAAACATCCCAGAAGTGATGGGGAGCACTGAGAAATAGAATCTCCTTCACATTTAATTGCAGTAACTGTCAGGATTACAAACAACACAACCTATGTTATCTTTACAGTTTATGAAAACATGTTTATTAGAATATTTTTTTATATCCCTGAAGTACAACTTAAACTCCTATTAATGCAACAGATATAAAACACATCCATGAAATTTGTCACATGAATAGGGATGGGACAGACTCAGGGCTAGTTCTCACCTTATTATCTAGACCATGCACTTTAAACAGGTTTTTTTCCTTAAGGCACTTGTTGGGTTAATGCACATTTTGTTACAGCAGCCGACTGGCTCAGCTGGCGCAGTTAATCAATTGCCAGCTGGGATTTAAGCCCTCTGCTTCCTGGACTTGTGCTGGTTATGCTATTCAGTTGGGGGCTAGCCATGGAGCAGAGAAAACATCTATAGTACTGCTGCTATTCTTGTGAGTTGTTCTTCTGCCTCCTTTTCTTTGTACCCTTACCTGCACACTTTCTGTTATTCCCGGGTGTAGGTTTTTTTGGTGTGTTTGAGGTTTTTTTACTCCCGTCTGTTGTCCTGTGCTGGTGGGTTTTTGGGCTCCTTCTGGGTCAATCCCCTGGGTGGTGGGGAGTCGGGACTTAGTCATGAGGGCCTAGACAGGAGACAGGGTCACGTTGGAGGAGCAACCCTGACTACCATAAATTCTACCATCAAGATAAGAGACAGAGCAGGGTCCCTAGTTACAGGGTCAGACTAGGAGCCCTGTACCATCCGTTCCTCCCCCGTTACAAAATATTGCACTAATACCTATTAATTTAAAGGGTTTGTTTTGTACCTTTACTTGATGGCCTATGTTTAGAATAGGTTATCAAAATCTGATAAGTAGGTATGCATCTGGCATCTAAACCAGTAAGCTGTTAGTGGAGTCGGAGGCGGGTGGAAGAGCTCAGTTGTAGAGCGCACATCTCTATCATCTGTATAGTGACCATGGCCTCGTACTGCAAATCCACCCCCTATTTCTATCACTAGTTAATCGGTGTGAAGCACCTGCCCTTTGCCAATATATAATTGACAGAGCTGTGCAGGTCTGCAACTGAGCACTTCCACCCGCCTTCGACTCCACTAATAGCTTATTGGTTTAGATGCCAGATGCATACCTACTTATCGAATTTTGATAACCTATTCTAAACATAAGCCATCAAGTAAAGGTATAAAACAAACCCTTTAAATTTATATGTATTGGTGCAATAATTTTGTAACGAGGGAGGAACAACGGATGGTACAGGGCTCCTAGGCTGACCTGGTTGATGGTAGATGGTGGGGATATCAGTTAATTTTGCATCAGTATCCCGGAGCTTCAGGTTATTGCTCTATATTGTAGCGCTGAAGCTTTACTTTTAAACAGTGCTTTAATTTTGTAAAACTTTGCAATTTACATTGAAATCTGATTTAAACCATGAAACTGCAGCTCACAAAACAATTCAGTAGAAATAAATATGTAGCACAAAAAATACAGTCAGGAAACAACATAAAATGATTAGGGAAGGACACTCAAGATTAACTGCCTCACAAAAGTGTCTTACCCGGTTTTCTCTTTATTAGTTATATTTTAGAAAACACAGTAAGGAAAATATGTGGACACATCATAATGAGGTTATACATATGCTGATTAGGTTTTACATCAACTGCAACTCCAGAGGGAAAGCTACTTTGATAGCAACCTATTTTTCAAACAATAGCAGATATATAAAGTATATATTTTGTGTGGGGTTTTTTAAACCAGCCCAGCACATTGTGTTTTAATGTCATGCCAGAAAACAAGCCAAAAGGCAAACAACAAAAATTAGAAAAAAAACAGCATTGAGTTGATGACTTATTCTTCTCTAATGAATTTACGTTAAAAACTCATCAATCTACATACATAGCTAAGGTTGGAATTAGTATGGGCTTTATGTTCTGTGAGTAGAAGAAGGGTCTGATCTACAAATAGAATGGTAATTCACATCATTACTATTCTATTTGTGGATAAGAACTGGTTTCATCCCTGACGTCCAAAGCTCTGGGAAAGCAACATCTCATATTATGCTGTTCAGTGTGACACATGCATACTTATATAGAGTTTTCAGGCTCAGTTCACACAGAAGTAGCATTTTAGTAAAGTTTCTGGCTGGAAGTGTTCAAATTATCTCTCCAGGAATGGAGACAAACTCTAGCGCAGCGCCACCTATTGGAAGTAGCGATCCTAAAAGTCAAAAATGGATTTTTAACAATCTTTTGCATATGACTTAGGATATATAAGCCAGAGCAGAATCCCAATTTGCAGACACGGTGTTTTGGGGTGCTTGCCCCTCGTCAGTGCAAAGTATGGGGTGTCTGATCTGGCTCATGAGAAGCTTTGTGGGGACCACGGGGGAACACTATTCTCCTTAAGGAGACTTTGCTAGCCAGTCTGGCTGCCAGTAAGGGGACTTATAGCTGCCACGCCCCTCTGGGAAATATTCAAATTATCTCTCCAGGAATGGAGACAAACTCTAGCGCAGCACCATCTATTGGAAGTAGCGATCCTAAAAGTCAAAAATGGATTTTTAACAATCCTTTGCATATGACTTAGGATATATAAGCCAGATCAGAATCCCAATTTGCAGACATGGTGTTTCGGGTTGCTTGCCCCTCGTCAGTGCAAAGTATGGGGTGTCTGATCTGGCTCATGAGAAGCTTTGTGGGGACCACGGGGGAACACTAGTCTCCTTAAGTAGACTTTGCAAGCCAGTCTGGCTGCCAGTAAGGGGACTTATAGCTGCCACGTCCCTCTGGGAAATATTCAAATTATCTCTCCAGGAATGGAGACAAACTCTAGCGCAGCGCCACTTATTGGAAGTAGCGATCCTAAAAGTCAAATGTGGATTTTTAACAATCTTTTGCATATGACTTAGGATATATATGCCAGATCAGAATTCTAATTTGCAGATACGGTGTTTCGGCTGGATGTGGGAATTCCGACAGCTTCCGCTAATCAAAGGAGACACAGTGTAAGATGTGCAACTGTAAATTCATAAATAATTCCTTTATGTGTATAAATAAGCAACATTGTATAACAATTTGCTTTGATAAGTGTGTCATTACAGTAGCAATTACATCCTTACAATGATGAAGCCTAAGCATCATATTAAAATTTAGGTAAATATTAATACACCTTTAAATAATTCTTATCTTTTAAGGCAGGGGTGCACAATACATTTTGGCCCAAAGGCCACATTTTCACACTGAACCAATCCTAAGGACCACATTTTTTTTAAAGGAGTTTAAGAATACATCATCTGAATGATGATAGATATATGAATACATCAGCAGAACTGAATTGGACAGAATAAAAAAAAAGCAATGTCCACACACTCTAACTTACACAGTTGGAGTAGAAACTCTACAAATCCTTCTGTCTCAAAACATGAAGTTTTGAAAACTTTTTAGTTGCAATTTAGCCATGTAGCATACGATCTGACCTGTTATGGACTACTACCTGTTTAGAAGATTAGCACCACTGTCAATATATGAATACAGCATCAGAACCAACACCAGTACGTGAATGCCAAACCAGATCCACTACCAACAGATGAATTCAGCATCCAAACTACCATCAGTACATGAATGCAACACCAGAACCCCTGTAAACACATAAATGCAGCACCAAAACCACCCTAACTAAAGTAACATAGCAACAAGATCACCACTAGTACATGAATATATCAACAAGCTAAATACAGATATCAATTGCAATGTCAGGTCAGCCCCATATGCATTTGCATCACATGAACCTAAAACACCCAACATTTCCTTAACAATAATAAGAAGATAATGGGAGTTGCTATACTAGCCATCATCAGACTGTGAACCATGTATGAACCACAGTATAACAAATAATCATTTACATTCAGATACTGTATCTTAAAGGCGACATGTTATCTGATTGAAATCATAGTCATCACTTTTGTGTCATGTGAGATTTCATGCCCAGTGCTCAATTCTGCAGGTTTCTCTCTTCTCCGATTTTCTGACACACTTTCTGACACTGAGCCCTTAAAAATAAAAGTAGCATTTTAATGGATGTGGTCTTAAGATTGGCCTCCCATATGCTGTCCCCTTTATCAGTTTTCCCCCACACTCTCACCTCTTTATACTGTCCCCCATGTTCCCACCACTCCATTCTGTCCCCCACACTCCCTCATCTCCATACTAACCCTAACCCCTACCACTACATAGTGCTCTTTCACAACTCTATACTGTCCTTCCACACACCAACATCTCCATACTGTCTCCTCAAGCATCCACAATTCCATTTTATTGTTTCACACTCCCAGAACTCCATACTATCCTCCCACACACTCACAACTCTATGCTGTTCCCCTTGCTCCCACAACTCCATGCTGACCTTCCATGTTCCTAAAACTCCATATTGCTCCCCATGTTTCCACCACTCCATGCTGCCACCTCATGTTCCCACAACTCCATGCTATCCCTTCCACTCCCATAACTCTATAATATTCCCCACGCACCCTCAACTTCATGCTGTTCTTCCACGCTCCCACAGCTTTATACTACTCCCCAATGTTCTCACCACTCCATGCTGTTCCCCCATGCTCCCAAAATCCATGGTAACCCTTACTCCTACCACTCCATACTGTCCTTCCTGTCCTTCCACAACTCTATACTGTCCTTCCACTCTCCCACATCTCCATACTGTCCCTCCATGCTTTCACAATTCCATACTGCCCCCATGCTACCATGACTTCATACTGTTCCCTTATTTTCCCATAAGTTCTTACTGTCACTACATGTCCCCACAACTCCATACTGTCACCTCAAGCTCCCACAACTCCATACTGTCCTCTCAAGCTTCCACAACTTTATACTTTCCTTCCACACCTCTACAACTCCGTACTGTCCACCCATGTTCCAACAACTCTATGCTGCCCTCCACACTCTCACAACGCCATACTGAAATCCAAACGTCAAATAATCTATGCTGCACCTTACACTCCCACAACTCCAAGCTGTCCTTCCACACTCCCACAACTCAATATTGCCCCCACACTAAGATTATTTCAAACTGTCCCCCAGGCTTCCACAACTTCTTGCTGTCCTTCCATGCTTCCACAAATCCATACTATGCCCTCAAGTTCTGATAACTCCATACTATTCCCCATGCTCCAACAACCTCATGTTGTCCTTCCATTCTCTCGCAACTTCATACTATCCCCTGAAGTTCCCAAAATACCATACTGTCTTTCCACATCTCCACAACTTCATACTGGCCAGCAAATCTCCCACAAGTCCATACTGCTTTTCCACAACTCCATACTATCCCCCAACATCTTCATACTCCCCCCCCCTTGCGCTGTCACCGCTCCATAATGTCCATCGCCTGTCACTACTGCCAAATCTCTATAACATACACCTTAGAGTAACAACCCCCATTTCCAAAGTCATGACACTGGCTGAAATCTATAAATAATTAGAACGCAATCCTGCCACTTAATGAAATATGATATCAGATGATTCAATTTATGGCCTACAAAAAGGTGTCTCATTATCAAGATGCCACACAAGAAACATCTGATGATGGGAAAATCTAGTGAGCTGTCTCAAAACCTTTGGAACCTTATTGTTGAAAAATATACTGATGGCATTGGTACAGAATTTGTAAACTGTTCAAGTGCATTTAAAGTTTCCTCACCAACAGTTAAACAAGCCTGTGTAATACTGGGAGAATATAGTCTTCTCAAATGAGACCAAAATTTAACTCTTTGGATACCAAAGAGCTCCACACCCAGATCCCCATACCAATAGGGAAGTTTGGAAGTAAAAACATCATAGTGTGGGGCTGTTTTTCAGCATATAGCACTAGAAACTTCATATAGTTAAAGGAAGGATGAATGGACAAATGCACTGAGACATTCTTGATCCAAATCTGCAGCCATCTAGCAGGATGATGACAATTAAACAAGGGTATATATTTCAACAAAAAAAATATCCCAAACACACAGTCAAGGAAACTCTCAATTTATTTCAGATACATAAAATAATGCAGCTAGTATGGCCCAGAAAATCAACTGACCTGAATCAAATAGAAAATTTATGGAAGGAACTAAAGTTCAGAAGGAGGCTGTCATACGTGTGTCCCACTCTGGGAAGAATTCTGGAGAGTCTGAGACAAGAAGGTCACAATGCCTTATTAGGTGCATGTCTATAACTTGTATTTGAGTGAATCTTTCTTTTAGAAGAGGTTAAGAACTCTTTCTTTTATGGCTGTCCTTTGTAGTCTTAATACGGGATAAAAAGAAAAATTCACGGCACCGGCCGAGCCGCCAAGATCGGAGGCCGCAGACTTCACTAACTTCAACACAACAGACAGCGGTAGCAGTAGCGGTGGTGGTGGTTGTTGTGGAGGCGGCGGCGGCAGCAAGCAGTAAGTACCTCCTCACAGCTCCAGTCCTGGCTCCAGACTGAACTGAATAACCAGCCTGGCGGCATGACCGGTGCCATGAATTTTTCTTTTTATTGCGTATTCTGCATCTCCCTCTGGGAGCTCACGGGTCTGCTGCAGCCAGAATTGGAACTTTCTAACACTATACCAAGGATTTGTTTCATCACCATCTCCTTGACCATGGGATCCTTTGACCCAGAGGAGGAACTTCTTCCTGAACATCGGTCTGACCGCTGTGTGATACATGTGGTGATGGTACCGATAATGTGAGCAGCCACTGAAGCAAGGACTCCTGCGGGCATAACAGAACGGGGATCCCTGCGAGTGAGGAGCGGTGAATTTAAAACTCCCCTTCAGCACCATTAACAACGTTGTACCTGCTGTACAACCACCAGGTGAATGTGTAATATTCACCTCTATTCACTGTGATTTTAAGGTTCCACACAGGAGCGCCCTCTCTTTCTTTCTTCATTTTTGTAGTCTTAATTTCAGGTGCAGCTCTTTTGTGACCACTCCTCTTCTTTATAAAAAGGAACATGTCTTACTATCTGATGCCGGTTATAGAATTTCAAGCTTATGCTGACCATTTTGGAAGGAACCTGTCTCTGGAAGAAGTTAAGCAGTCATGACTATTGCAGCTTCGTTGTTTAGCTGCAATGGAGGAGCTTGTAATGTTTTCCTTTTTGTGTCTATTTTCCCTCTTGTCTCCATTACCTCTTGTTGTATTATTGCAGTGGTGAGCCTAGTATTTTCCCCTGCCATCTCACTAGCCAGGGTGAGCTCAGAGCAAGAGAGTGCTTAGGCATGTTGCCGCAATGATGGAGGGACAGACCCATTTAGAGATGTTAGGGAGCACAGGGTAGAGACACAGGTGACTTGCAGAATGTGTCTCCTCTCCCCTCTCGTTATCATCAGGGCTTCCTTTTTATGGCCATCGAGTCGCTTTCAGCCTGTTCTTCAGAAATGCAACAGATGTGTGTTGTGGATCATTGCCATGTTTGAAAAGTGCCCAATAAAGAAGAACACTGAGTGATTATAGCCTTTTCTCTTGTAATATAGACCAGTACCTCTTTGACTCATGACAATGTCAATAGAATTTAGTTCTTGACACCAGTAGCATCATGCCCCACATAAGGACACCACCATGTTTCACTGTAGGTACCATGCATTTAGAAATACAAATAACAGCTTTTCTCAGTAAATTCAACTAATTTCCTTGTGGGGTCACAGTCTTACAGTGAGATGAATCTGTGATGACAACCCCTTTAACAGTTTTTCCTTTTTTTCTTAATAACAAATATATTTTTTACGTTACCTACCTGTTCATGTTTTATTGCTTATGTCTTAAAAGAAGTCATCTAAAAGAACCATCCTTGTTTTGCAAACATTTATATATTTTTGTTTTATCTTTAGTTGACATATTCGGTGAAAGTCAGAAAGTGAACCACAAGTGACCTTCTTAAACACCAAGTATTTTACATTCAGATCTTGTAAGTTTCTTTGTGAATTCTTGTTGAACAGAGTATTCTTCTCCAAAGTCACCTATGTTACTAAGATGAATCCGGGTGAATAAAATAGCCTTCTATGAGTAAGAGGATATATATTTCAGAACCTTAAGTAAGGATAAGAAAAATATATCTTATTCTGCAAAAGAAACAATAATCTTTATAATTTTAGAAGTGTCTTTGAAAACCTTTGTGAAGCAAAACCGAAAAGATAAAAAGAATAGTTTATTGTATAAAAATGTGTCCATTTATTTTGTCAGTGTCATTTCAGGTAACTGTCAACCTAATCCCTCCTATGTGTATTTAAAGGGAACCTGTCATGTGAAAAAATGCTCCCTTATTAACCTGCAGGCGTATGAAACCCACCCGGTGCCTGCACATCAAAGCCCGCTGCCGGCTGCACCCTGATGACTGAAACCCAAATGATGCTGGGAGTGATAAAGTTTATTTCCTCCCAGCAGCGGGCTTCTATGTGCAGGCACTGAACAGGTTCCAAATGGTCTTAATAAGCAGATTAATCCTATATCTGCAGATTAATAGCATTTTTTCAAGTGTAAGGTTCCCTTTAAGGGTCGCAAGGGCCAAGGTGTAGAACTGTAACCCCAGGCACCAGTGAAACAGGTTCCTTTGGGTGTGTGTTATGATTTGACTGTTATTCCTTACTGAGGCCACAAATTATATGATGACATTCTTTGTTAATGAAACTGGGAAAACATTAACCCCCTTACCACCCGGTGCACAGAGCAACCGAGCAGGACGGAGCAGCCATGCACAGAGCAGAACGGAGCGGTCCAAAAAGAACAGAGCGGCGCGGCCCGATCCAGAACAGCGTCTCACAGACCAGCAGCGCTGTCAGCACAGTGCACTGCTCGGAGCATCTCCCTGCCTCCTTTGACCCCTCTGCACAACCCCCCGGTAAGCTACATTCCGATTTTAAGACGCACCCCTCATTTTCCTCCCAAAGTTTTGGGAGGAAAAGTGTGTCTTATAATCCGAAAAATACGGTATATTTATTTTATATACAGAAAAAAAAAAGTGTCAGAAATTTATAAAAAATTTAAAAAAAAGGAATTGAGCTTTTGTTTTTTGGAATCTTGAGATGTTTCATGGCTACGTTTTGCATCTTGAGCTGACGGTTTAAATTATACAATTTCTGGGATGATGCAATGTTTTGATGGCATGTTGTTGCATTTTATTGCAATGTTGCAACGACCATAAAATTAAAATGTAATTCTGGAGTTTTGATTTTTTTTTCTTGTTACGCCTTTAACTGATCAGATTCATTTATTTTATATTTTTATATATCCAGCATTTGTGAACTTAGCGATACTAAATATGTTTTGTTTTTTTATCCATTGTTTTATTTTCTATGGGGCAAAATGGGGGTGATTTGAACTTTTGTGTTTTTTTTAATTTATTCATATTTGAAAATATTTTTTTATTCTTTTATCTAGCCTCCTTAGGGTACTTGAAGCTGATATAGTCCAATTGCTTCTGCTGTATAGAGCACTGCATCAGCATCACCACTGCTATATACAACAGAAAATCTAATCCCATGTGAATGCCGGCGCTCACAGGATTTACGTCATGACCGTGAAAGGGGTCATCAGCTCACCTCTGACTGTCATGATAACCCATCGGCAACCTGTGATCAGTTGCCACCCATGGGGATGGAGAATGCTGCGCTCCCTGCTAGCGCATGTTAAAACCCAATGTCAGAGATTGACAGTGGGATTTAACTATTTTTATATCAAATGAAGGTAGTCTGACACTCAAAGATGTAGTGGATGTAAGATATGGAGCCTGAAAGTCAAACGTTCTCTTGCTACACCTCAACATCACACACAGCACAGTCCTCAGAGATGGCATTGCAATTACACTTGTTTCCACTCACGTCACAACTTTCCAACAACCCAACTGTCTGTGGCGAACCACAGATGGGTGAGTCTGCAGAGCTTTTCACACATTCTATTCTGTGGGCATCAGAGGTGTGCTTCAACGATTCACAGGCTCAAGAGGAGGAAAGCATCTACACCGATGCCAAAATCTTTGTAAGTTGGATCCAAGACTGGATAAAGAAAGGTCTGAGTAGAATCCGGACCCTCAACATCAGATGTTAGGTGATGATAATTACACTCATTTACCTGAGGCGAATGAGTAGTGTAGTGTGCAGTCAGCATGAAGAGGCAGATGGTGACTTTAAGGGAAAGGAGTGGGACAACAGAGAGGATGAAGATAAAGTTGTAGATCTCACTTGGTTTGAACCTAGAGCAGTGATGGCGAACCTGTGGCACTTCAGCTGTTGCAAAACTACAATTCCCATCATGCCTGGCCATTCAAAGCAAAAGCTTTGGCTGTGAAGACATGATGGGAATTGTAGTTTTGCAACAGCTGGAGTGCCACAGGTTCGCCATCACTGACCTAGAGGCACGCAGCTGAGTAGCTCAGCAGAGGAGGTGGTTTAGGAGGAAGATGAGGAGGTTACATTGCCAATTCCTGCACAATCACATAATAATGCAACCATGACAAGCACTGTATTCTCAGCCACAACTCTGGCTCTGAGACCAGCAGCGGTCGAGGGGTAGCAGTTTGGATTGGCGGTAAGTATTGCCTAGCCTGGGCTTTTTTTGTGACCGCAAAGGATGACCCTACTTACATTATCTGTCAACTTTGTAAAGAACTACTCAATAGAGTCGAAAATTCCAATAATTTGACAATAACATGCATGAACTGCAGATGCACAACCAACATGCATTACTCTGGGAATGTACTGAGCTAATAAAAAGCCTAGTGGGCCTCTCAAACCATTGGCCACCGCATAAACCATGTCTGTTGCTTCTTCCTCCTCCATCACCATGGCAAGTGTTCTCACACAGGTCTCCAGCCGCAGAACCTCCATTTGTATTCCCACTACTTTTAGGGTGAGTGAGAGCCCGTCAGCTGTTAAGTGGACATGCCTGGTGTTTTTGAGTGATCTCAGACACCAAGCACACCACATCTTTCTCAAACCACCGTAACCGCTCCGCCTACACCTCTCTCACAGTCCACTAGTATGTCATGTATATCCTACTCTACCCTCTTTCAGCACAGCAGCCAACCCTCGGTCCTACAGTTGGGATCACATAAAAGTATATTTCCTCCTACATATGCCAAAGCTAAGACTTGAACTTCACCATATCTAAACTGTTGGTAACGGAAATGCTGCCTTTCTGCCTGGAGGATACAGGTTTCTGAAACTTGATGGACGTGACACTCCCACAGTACCAGTTGCCCGGTCGCCATTACTTCTCTAATAAAACCGTGTCTGTGCTACACCAGCATGTCACAGGCAAAATCCCCCTTTCCTTTTTTCCATGTCTGACATGGGGTATTTCAGCACTGGCACCTGGACAAGCTAGCATGGTCAGGGGCGTTACATCTCACTGATTGGGCACTGGGTGACTCTGGTGGCTGCCAGGGAAGGCAGGCAGAGGCTCCTTTATAAGTCTTGAAATCCCAAAGGCTTGCGGAACAAACCTCTGTATCTACCACTTTGTTCACTAGGGCCTCGACCTGCGCTCTCAACCTCTCCCTTAATGTAACACAGGCTCCAACAGTGCAGAGAGAATTACCTCCACCTTTGTACAGCACAGCCAGAGCTCATCATAATCAGGTTGAAATTATAATCCATTGGAGAACACAGTCACACAGCTGAAGAGTTGTGGAAAGGTATCCAGGCCTAGTTAGTTTGTGCAATGGCTGTCTCCAGTGAACCTGGAGCAAGGGAAGGCTGTATGCAATAATGGTGCAAAGCTGATGGTGGCCCCTCTCTGGGGCCACCTCACACACGTGCCTTTCATGGTTCACGACCTCAACCTAGTTGTAGAGCAATTTCTAGGCTGTTATCCTGGCCTAAATGCATTGCTGCCGAAGGCACGGTTGCTGTGTGCTGACTTCCGATGTTCAAATCAATCAGCTATTTAACTTGCAGAGGTCTCTCAGAGTACCGATTAACTAGTTGATATGCAATGTGACAACACGAATTCCACTCCACACATGTTGTAGCAACTGTGGCAACACCAATGAGCCCTGGAGCAGGATGTCATGACGCATAGCCGGGGTCAATGCAGGGCGCATGCTTACGGAGTGGGCACCAATGAAGGATCTCTGCAAAGTTTCACATTGGCTACTAAGATATTTAATGTTGATGATGTCATCATCAGCATCACTATTACGGTCATCTAGATGCTGGAGCACACTTTAATTAGTCTACAGGAGAAGGTAGTGGTCCAAGGGGAAGAAGAGGAAGCAGAGGAGGATGCGGAAGGGAGACCAATATCTCTAAGGTCTGGACTGTCATCGCACAAGCAGGTTTCATGGGAGGGTTAAGTACAGTGAATAAGGAGGACTCATGGTACCTGACAATATGATATTGAAGGTGCAGGAGCCGAGGAACAAATGGAGGAGGACGAGGAGGAAGAGTTGATGAACATGCAACATTCAGGAGAAGAAAAAGATATTGATCCCTTCTGTGTTTTCCTTGGTTGGAGGGAAGGGATGAAGGAAGTAAGCTTGAGTGTTAGCCCACCATAAACACACCATGGACTTGGACTTCAAGGAAGCATGAAACACATGAGCGCCCTCTTGCTGCACGATCTGCAACATGATTCCCAAATTGTTAGGATTAAAAATTATGCTCACTATTTGGTTGTCATTTCAATTGCTCCACGGTACAAGAGTAAATTGAAAAGAGAAGCGAGCATGCTGGAGTATCGAAACCAACTTGTACACAATCTTAAGAGGGGTTTTCTCCAAGACACCAATGATGTAAACAGTGTGTATTGCTGTTCTAGACTTCTAACCACGGGAACATTGAGTTATCATCTCAGAAACATTAGCAGCAGCAGTTTAAGTGATAAAAGCAATTTCTGTGAGTAGTGGCACACATTTATTAGACCATCTTGTGCACCAGCAGAACGAGAATAATTCTGACACATAGTGAATGACTGGAAAAGATGGTGCTGGAGTATTTAGAGGTCAATATTGATGCCATGAGGGGGGGGTTAGACCCTTTTGCATTTTGGTCTTCAAAAATGGAAGCCTGGCCTGAGCTCACCAGTCACGCCTTGGAGGTTTTGTCATGTGTGGCAGCCAGTGTTCTCTGAGAATGTGTCTTTAGCACTGATGGTGGTGTTCTGAGAGATAAGTACATCCGGCTGTCCTCTGAAAGTGTAGACCTTCTAATTTTCATCGAGATGAACAAGTCATAGATTTCCAATGACTTTTCCACCTTGGATGTAGACTGTGAAGTGTAGGTGATGGTTAAGTTTTCAGTGTGCTTCATTGGTCTAACTCTATTGCAGTCTGTGACCCCTTTCTCTTGGCTTCAGTGGCTGCTATTACTGCTGATGTTATCAACCAATGCTTTGGTGACGCAACAATCAAATGGTGTGTCCACCACTGTTATGTGTATAATTTGCCTTTTTTATTTCTATGAAACACCTAATTTTCCTCATTTTCCTCATTCTTTTGCTTCCTCATAAACCATGACCAGCCTTGTCTGGTGCATGGCCTATACCTCACTGCTAATTCAAAACACTATGGATACTGTCGGGCAATTGATGCCACTGTCCTAGTGTCTGCCCCTAATTTTGGGAAATGTGGATGGGGACTCCTAGTTGGCTGCCCTTGTGTGTTGCCTGTAGCAGTAGGGCATTAACCCCTTCACCCCCGGCCACTAAAACACCCTAATGACCGGGCCATTTTTTGCAATTCTGACCAGTGTCACTTTGACAGGTTATAACTCTGGAACGCTTCAACGGATCCTGGCGATTCTGAGATTGTTTTTTCGTGACATATTGTGCTTCATGTCAGTGGTAAATTTAGGCCGATATTTTTTGCGTTTATTTGTGAAAATTTAGGAAATTTGGCGAAAATTTTGAAAATTTCGCAATTTTCAAACTTTGAAAATTTATGCCCATAAATCTGTGAGATATGTCACACAAAATAGTTACTAAATAACATTTCCCACTTGTGTACTTTACATCAGCGCAATTTTCGAAACAAATTTTTTTTCCGTTAGGAAGTTAGAAGGGGTCAAAGGTCATCAGCAAATTCTCATTTTTCCAACAAAATTTACAAAATAATTTTTTTAGGGACCACATTACATTTGAGGTGACTTTGAGAGGCCTAGGTGACAGAAAATACCCAAAAGTGACCCCATTCTAAAAACTGCACCCCTCACACTGCTCAAAACCACATCCAATAAGTTTATTAACCCTTTAGGTGCTTCACAGGAACCAAAGCAATGTGGAAGGAAAAAATGAAAATTTTACTTTTTAACACAAAAATGTTACTTTAGCCATAAAATTTTCATTTTTACAAGGGAGAAAAGAGAAAGTACACAATACAATTTATTGTGCATGTTCTCCTGAGTACGCTGATACCCCATATGTGGTAAAAATCAATTGTTTGGGCGCACGGCAGAGCTCGGAAGGGAAGGAGCGCCATTTGAATTTTTGAACGCAAAATTAGCTGCACTCATTAGCAGACGCCATGTCGGGTTTGAAGACCCCCTGAGGTGCCTAACCAATGGAGCTCCCCCACAAGTGACCCCATTTTGGAAACTAGAGCCCTCAAATAATTTTTCTAGATGTTTGGTGAGCACTTTGAACCCCTGGGGGCTTCACATAAGTTTATAGCGTTGAGCCGTGAAAAGAAAAAAAATTTTTTTTACCACAAAACGGTTGCTTCAACTAGGTAGCTTTTTTTTTCACAAGGGTAACAGGAAAAAATGCACCATAAAATGTATTGTGCATTTTCTCCTGAGTACGCAGATACCTCATATGTGGTGGAAATCAAATGTTTGGACACACAGCAGTGCTCGGAAGGCAAGGAGCGCCATTTGAATTTTTGAGTGCAAAATTAGCTGCACCTGTTAGCGGACGCCATGTCGGGTTTGAAGACCCCCTGAGGTGCCTAAACAATGGAGCTCCCCCACAAGTGACCCCATTTTGGAAACTAGAGCCCTCAAATAATTGTTCTAGATGTTTGGTGAGCACTTTGAACACCTGGGGGCTTCACAGAAGTTTATAGCGTTGAGCCGTGAAAAGAAAAAAAATTTTTTTTACAACAAAACGGTTGCTTCAACTAGGTAGCTTTTTTTTTCACAAGGGTAACAGGAAAAAATGCACCATAAAATGTATTGTGCATTTTCTCCTGAATACGCAGATACCTCATATGTGGTGGAAATCAAATCTTTGGACACACGGCAGTGCTCGGAAGGCAAGGAGCGCCATTTGAATTTTTGAATGCAAAATTAGCTGCACTCATTAGCGGACGCCATGTGGGGTATGAAGACCCCCTGAGGTGCCTAAACAATGGAGCTCCCCCACAAGTCACCCCATTTTGGAAACTAGAGCCCTCAAATAATTTTTCTAGATGTTTGGTGAGCACTTTGAACACTTGGGGGCTTCACAGAAGTTTATAGCGTTGAGCCGTGAAAAGAAAAAATTTTTTTTTTACCACAAAACGGTTGCTTCAACTAGGTAGCTTTTTTTTTCACAAGGCTATCAGGAAAAAATGCACCATAAAATGTATTGTGCATTTTCTCCTGAGTACGCAGATACCTCATATGTGGTGGAAAGTAATTGTTTGGGCGCATGGCGGGGCTCAGAAGAGAAGGAGCGCCATTTGACAGCAAAATTGGTTGGAATCATTAGCGGACGCCATGTCACGTTTGGAGACCCCCTATGGTGCCTAAACAGTGGAGCTCCCCCACAAGTGACACCATTTTGGAAACTAGAGCCCTCAAATAATTTTTCTAGATGTTTGATGTGCACTTTGAACACCTGGGGGCTTCACAGAAGTTTATAGCGTTGAGCCGTGAAAAGAAAAATTATTTTTTTACCACAAAACGGTTGCTTCAACTAGGTAGCTTTTTTTTTCACAAGGGTAACAGGAAAAAATGCACCATAAAATGTATTGTGCAATTTCTCCTGAGTACGCAGATACCTCATATGTGGTGGAAAGTAATTGTTTGGGCGCATGGCGGGGCTCAGAAGAGAAGGAGCGCCATTTGACAGCAAAATTGGTTTGAATCATTAGCGGACGCCATGTCACGTTTGGAGACCCCCTATGGTGCCTAAACAGTGGAGCTCCCCCACAAGTGACACCATTTTGGAAACTAGAGCCCTCAAATAATTTTTCTAGATGTTTGATGTGCACTTTGAACACCTGGGGGCTTCACAGAAGTTTATAGCGTTGAGCCGTGAAAAGAAAAATTTTTTTTTTTACCACAAAACGGTTGCTTCAACTAGGTAGCTTTTTTTTTCACAAGGGTAACAGGAAAAAATGCACCATAAAATGTATTGTGCATTTTCTCCTGAGTACGCAGATACCTCATATGTGGTGGAAATAAATTGTTTGAGCGCATGGCGGGGCTCAGAAGAGAAGGAGCGCCATTTGACTTTTCAAACGCACAGACGCAGTGCACTGATCGGCCGCTGCAGGACGCACGGTCGGATGCGATAAAAAAAAGCGTCGGGGATACGTAAAAAAAAAGTCACGCCAAAAATTGACCATGGATGCCGATCCGTTATGTGCATCCCTGATCAGCGCTTGGTGGGACGCACGGACGGATGCGATACAAAAAGCGTCGCAAATATGGAAAAAAGTCACGCCAAAAATTGACCATGGATGCCGATCCGTTATGTGCATCCCTGATCAGCGCTTGGCGGGACGCACGGACGGATGTGATACAAAAAGCGTCGGGGATACAGAAAAAAAAAAGTCACGCCAAAAATTGAGCAGGGATGCCGATCCGTTATCTGCATCCCTGATCAGCGCTTGGCGGGACGCACAGACGGATGCGATACAAAAAGCGTCGGGGATACGGAAAAAAAAGTCACGCCAAAAATTGAGCAGGGATGCCGATCCGTTATCTGCATCCCTGTTCAGCGCTTGGCGGGACGCACGGACGGATGCGATACAAAAAGCGTCGGGGATACGGAAAAAAAAAGTCACGCCAAAAATTGAGCAGGGATGCCGATCCGTTATCTGCATCCCTGTTCAGCGCTTGGCGGGACGCACGGACGGATGTGATACAAAAAGCGTCGGGGATACGGAAAAAAAAAAGTCACGCCAAAAATTGAGCAGGGATGCCGATCCGTTATCTGCATCCCTGATCAGCGCTTGGCGGGACGCACAGACGGATGCGATACAAAAAGCGTCGGGGATACGGAAAAAAAAAAAAAAGTCACGCCAAAAATTGAGCAGGGATGCCGATCCGTTATCTGCATCCCTGATCAGCGCTTGGCGGGACGCACGGACGGATGCGATACAAAAAGCGTCGGGGATACGGAAAAAAAAAAAAAAAGTCACGCCAAAAATTGAGCAGGGATGCCGATCCGTTATCTGCATCCCTGATCAGCGCTTGGCGGGACGCACGGACGGATGAGGTGTAAAAATGGACAGGGGATACGGAAAAAAAAAAAAAAAGTTATACTCACAGTACCCAGAGGACTAGCAGGAGGAACACTGACCAGAAGAGCTGCAGAGGAATAGATGGCAGAGAGATGGACAGCTTTACAGGAGCAGCAGGCAGATCAGCAGAATGCCCAGGAAGGACCCAGCGATGGACGCAGATGTGATCAGGCCGGTGAAGACAGGTAAGAGGACGTCGGGGGAGAGCAGAGGGGGAGAGGGGGGGGGAGTGAGAGCAGAGAGGGGGGGGAAGCAGAGGGGGAGGGGGGTAGAGCAGAGGGGGAGACCGGAGAGGGAGCTGCAGAACAGAGATAATGGGGGAGGCAGTCAGATCGCGGGGGGAGCAGATCGGGATGTCTGGGGGGGGGGGGGGGGGTTGGGGGGAGCAGATCGCGGGGGGGGGCACGGCAGGGGCTACCATGGCAGCGCGCAGGGGCACCACGGGAGCGCGCAGGGGCACCACGGGAGCGCGCACGGGCTGGCTGCAAAGTGAGCACAGTACTCACGTGCAGCAGCGGTGACAGCTAGGGCGGCGGCGGCGGCGGCAGCAGCGGCGGTGGCGTGGTACCACAAGTACCAGCCACTGCACGCTGCAGCCATGTTGGGGGAGGGCTCGCAGGCCAGCACAGGCCTGGGGAGGGCGGCCACCGGCAAATCACACCGCCCCACTGCACACTGATTGGAGCGATTGCGCGTCATAGCACGATCGCTCCAATCAGTGCTGCAGGGGCTGGGGGAGACATGTTTGAGGTCCACCTATGATATGCTGCAGCAGCTGCGGCATCTCATAGCTGGATCTCACAGGATCGCACTAATTCGGGCATTATTTTTGCCGAAATTAGTGCGATCGATGTGGTTGGCGGTTCAGATTTGAACAGCCAATCACATCGATCGTCGATAGGGGGTGGCGATGCCGCCCCCCCTGGGGTCAAGCAAAGGTCCCCTGCTGTAAGAAACAGCAGGGGACATCATTTGAAAGCCGTTGCTATGGCCACGGCAATCAAATGAAGTTTAGGCAGTAAAATTACGTCCCTGGTCGTTAAGTCACGTTAAAATAGGACGTAATTTTACTGCCCGCGGTCGTGAAGGGGTTAACTGTCTATGAAGCTTATATTGCAGGGACCTGAGTGTGGCTGAGCAGAACAGTAGTTTGAGCTGTTGCATGGAGTATGAGCGCTGCCAGCCCACCAAGCCTATACCTGTCACTTATCCACCTCAATATTTCTTATGTTGCTAGTCTAGGAAGCTAATAGCTATGCTACAAAAATTTGACTCCACTGTAGAACAATTTAACCTGTTTTGGCAACTTTTGGACCCCCTTAAAGGTGTTGTCTATGCCTTTGTTTTTGCCTCTATTGAATTCAATTGGGTTCAGATATGTTCGTCTAGACATTCATTGAGCCGATCAGTGAGTACAGGAGAAGTTGGTCAACACAAACCGAACTTAAGGTCCAGTCACACTAAGCAACTTACCAGCGATCCCATCAATGATAGGGATCGCTGGTAAGTTGCTAGGAGGTTGCTGGTGAGATGTCACACTGCGACGCTCCAGCGATCCCACCAGAAACCTGACCTGGCAGGGATCGCTGGAGCGTCGCTACACAAGTTGCTGGTGAGCTCACCAGCAACCAGTGACAAGCCCCCAGCGAAGCGTGGAAGATGCTGCGCTTGGTAACTAAGGTAAATATCGGGTAACCAACCCGATATTTACCTTGGTTACCACCGCACGGAGCTACACGTGCAGAGAGCAGGGAGCAGCGCACACTGAGCGCTGGCTCCTTGCTCTCCTAGATACAGCACACATCGGGTTAATTAACCCGATGTGTGCTGCAGCTAAATGTGCACAGAGCAGGGAGCAGTGCACAATGCTTAGCGCTGGCTCCTTGCTCTCCTAGTTACAGCACACATCGGGTTAATTAACCCGATGTGTGCTGCAGCTACATGTGCACAGAGCAGGGAGCAGCGCACAATGCTTAGCGCTGGCTCATTGCTCTCCTAGTTACAGCACACATCGGGTTAATTAACCCGATGTGTGCTGCAGCTAAATGTGCACAGAGCAGGGAGCAGCGCACAATGCTTAGCGCTGGCTCCTTGCTCTCCTAGTTACAGCACACATCGGGTTAATTAACCCGATGTGTGCTGCAGCTACATGTGCACAGAGCAGGAGCCGGCACTGACAGTGAGAGTGGAGGAGGCTGGTATCGAAGGTAAATATCGGGTAACCAAGGACAGGGCTTCTTGGGTACCCGATGTTTACATTGGTTACCAGCCTCCTCAGAAGCCGGCTCCTGCTGCCTGCACATTTAGTTGTTGCTGTCTCGCTGTCACACACAGCGATCTGTGCTTCACAGCAGGACAGCAACAACTAAAAAATGGCCCAGGACATTCAGCAACAACCAACGACCTCACAGCAGGGGCCAGGTTGTTGCTGGATGTCACACACAGCAACATCGCTAGCAACGTCACAAAAGTTGTTCGTTAGCAGCGATGTTGCTAGCGATGTTGCTTAGTGTGACGGGGCCTTTAACCTTCCGAAGTTTGCTTATCTCTACTGGTCAGCCTGCCTCATCTAATAGTATGGGCATCATCAATAGACTGTAAGCCAGACACTGTGCATCACACATAACTGTGTGACTGGCGCCTTATGCAAACTTCATCTGCATGCATGTCTAATACCAGCAACCACACCCTTTATAAAATGGTAGGTTGTGAGTGGTTGTGTGTTACGGAATGGAGAGCAAGAATCCCTACCCGTGTGTTGTGCTGTTTATAATAGAAATCAAAGCAGCTCGTTGGCTCCCACAAGTTCAGATTTAATTGCAAATTTAGAGATAGAGCCTGCAGAGAGGAAAGCTGATGAAAATACAGGATTCAAGTCATGTAATTGCGAGAGATAGTTGTATCCCTCATATGCACCACATAAACCTCATTATGAAAAGTTCTATGAAAGTAAGGTTACCCTAATGAACTAGTAAAGAATTAGTATAAAGTATAAATAAATAAATAATTATTGTCTTCAGTGGTTTAAATCTAAAGGTCCAGTCACACTAAGCAACTTACCAGCGATCCCAACAACGATAGGGATCGCTGGTAAGTTGCTAGGAGGTTGCTGGTGAGCTGTCACACTGCGACTCTCCAGCGATCCCACCAGCAACCTGACCTGGCAGGGATCGCTGGAGCGTCACTACACGAGTTGCTGGTGAGCTCTCCAGCAACCAGTGACCAGCCATACGTGCAGAGAGCAGGGAGCAGCGCACACTGAGCGCTGGCTCCCTGCTCTCCTAGTACAGCACACATCGGGTTAATTACCTGATGTGTGCTGCAGCTACATGTGCACAGAGCAGGGAGCAGCGCACACTGCTTAGCGCTGGCTCCTTGCTCTCCTGGCTGCAGCACACATCGGGTTAATTAACCCGATGTGTCCTGCAGCTACACGTGCACAGAGCAGGAGCCGGCACTGACAGTGAGAGCGGCGGAGGCTGGTATCAAAGGTAAATATCGGGTAACCAAGGACAGGGCTTCTTGGTTACCCGATGTTTACATTGGTTACCAGCCTCCGCAGAAGCCGGCTCCTGCTGCCTGCACATTTAGTTGTTGCTGTCTCGCTGTCACACACAGCGATCTGTGCTTCACAGCAGGACAGCAACAACTAAAAAATGGCCCAGGACATTCAGCAACAACCAACGACCTCACAGCAGGGGCCAGGTTGTTGCTGGATGTCACACTAAGCAACATCGCTAGCAACGTCACAAAAGTTGTTCGTTACCAGCGATGTTGCTAGCGATGTTGTTTAGTGTGACGGAGCCTTTAGTTGACATTCGTTTGTTGGCTGGGGATATTTAAATTAACCCCAGCTGATATGGATTTATCTAATGAGCCACTGAAGGATGAATGAGGAAGGTGAGCAGAAGGAAACTTTTTTGCAATTGCCAGCAGTGGTCCTAATCAACCAATCAGCAAGAATTCTTAAAATGGAAAGATCAAATGCATGTTGTATGACAGAACCTCAAAGGAGTTAGAATGACAAGGGGACTGTATTGTATTTGAACTTTTATGACAGGTTTTTGGATACAGTTCCTTTTGTCCATCTGGAAATATATTCAAACAAAAGGTACAGAGAGATACAGGGCTGAAACACATTCTGTGATCAAAGTCCGATGTACTTGATATTGACTGGTTGATCGAGACAGGAACAAAAAAGTTTTCATCAAATATGTATATTAAGGTAAATGCAAAAGCTGTTTATTTACTATATAACAATATATTTTGATTGTGGTATGTATTTTAGCAATAAGAGAAAAATAAAATAAGACAGTTAAAATAGCATTGTTACCATAATAGACTGTAATGCAAGGGCAGTAATAGGATGATCAGACTGCAGGAAAGCAAACGCAGTATACCAGTCACACTTTGTGATAGCTGTCATGTACACCCTTAAGGGTCGCGGTACTTTTGAGCTGCCTTCCAGTCCTGGAAGGGGAGACTTTGGCAGAGCCCTTCACAGGTGACAATAGCGGAGTGGTTGAGCACACAGGCCACAGTCAAATCAAATGCACCAAAACCAGTAAGGAAAGTAGTAACCACTATACAGATACGGGGAGGCTAGAGACCAAACCAAAACCAAAAGACCAGAGTAGAGAACTAGAGTTGAGTGAGTTTCCTAACTATTCATACTCACTATACTCATAACGAGTACTGTCTAAAGGCCGCTTTACACGCTGCAACATTGCTCAAGCGATCTCGTTGGGGTCACAGAATTTGTGACGCACATCCGGTCGCTTTAGAGATGCCGTTGCGTGTGACTCCTTTGAGCGATTTTGCATCGTTGCAAAAACATGCAAAATCGCTCATGGGTGACATGGGAGTCCATTCTCGAATATCGTTGCTGCAGCAGTAACGAAGTTGTTCCTCGTTCCTGTGGCAGGACACATCGCTCCGTGTGACACTGCAGGAATGAGGAACCTCTCCTTACCTGCCTTCTGCCCGCAATGCGGAAGGAAGGAGGTGGGCGGGATGTTCGTCCCACTCATCTCCGCCCCTCCGCTTCTATTGGGCGGCGGTTCAGTGATGCAGCTGTGACGTCGCTGTGACGCTGAACGAACCGCCCCCTTAGAAAGGAGGCGTTTCGCCGGTCACAGTAACGTCGCAGGGCAGGTAAGTAATGTGACGGGTCTGGGCGATGTTGTGTGCCATGGGCAGCGATTTGCCTATGTCGCACAACCGATGGGGGCGGGTACCCATGCTAGCGATATCGGTCACGATATCGCAGCGAGTAAAGCGGCCTTTATACTCGTGTATTCATTCCGAATAGCGTGTGCAATGCAAGTCAATGGGGAAAATCTAGCAAAGTAACAAGTAACCCGAATGCCATACTATTCGTGCGAGTAGCGAATAGTGCGGCATTCGGGTTATTCGTTACATTGCGAGTATTCCCTATTGACTAGCAATGCACCCACTTTTAGGAATGAATACACGACTAGTAGACAGTACTCGTTATGAGTATAGCGATTACGAATAGTTAGGGACTCGCTCAACTCTACAGAGAACAAACCAGCAGCAACACAAACTGCAAATCTTCCTACCCATGCACAACTGAAAATAATCAGCAATGACCAGAGGATGTGGTGGGCTTAAATATCCTTCTCATGGATAAGCTGACACTGCTGAGGTAACTCCCAGTCTCCACCTTCCCCCCAGGGTTGCAAGAGAGGGGGTGAGGAAGATTCAGGAAGGAATATCCCACCACCTTGCTGAACCAGGAGACATGGCATCCCATATTCCCTGGCAACAGCTGCTACTAGACGACCCGGCGTCCTGAGACTCCTGCACCACATAATCACTGGGAGCAACAGTGCCCTGCCTCCCAGCAATGCCACAACCTTAAGTGAGTCTCTTACAGTGCAAAACACGGCCAAAGTAAGCACCTGCATCAGCTCCACCCTCCGGAGGTAACACCCCACCCCTCATGGCCCGTGAGGGGCGATAGGTGACCCAACTGAGAACTGGAGTATGTCCAGGAATGCAAAGGACTCCCCTGAGTGCAAAGGCATGAGAAGGATTAACCCCCTGGCTCCTGGACACCGGGAATGATGCCCACCACCATTCAAACTGCCAGACCTGACATAGACCTATTTAGATTACGTAATCTGTAGGGAATCTCAAAAGGTCAATTATGGACAACATTTACATTACCTACACAGGCACCACTGAAAAAAGCATGAAGAGGTGCACGCCTTTTCATGAATCAAGATCATCTGAGGAACGGCGTGCATCTCCTTTCACCATAACAGAAATCTGACACCAGTTGCTGACTGGTGTAAGATTTCTGGCATAAGTGTGGCACCCCTGAGGCTCAGGTCACCACAGGGGGAGTTAGGAGTCACACACACAATTTACCAATTTTGAGGGAGTTCTCCAGCAGGAGTGACAGTGAGCAGACGTGTTTCCCGGTAGCTCCTGTGGGACATAGGAGTTTAACGGTCGCTGAGGAGGATACCGTGTCAGCTCCCCCGGGACCAAGGCTGTTCAGGGTACAACACCCTAGGGTGGTGTAATTCCATGTTGCATCACCAGATTCTGCTGGACGGAGAGGTTCCATGCTTCTTTGACCACCCAAGTTTCCAGAGCCAGGTGGCATATAGGACTCTCGAGGCCTAGATCACGGTCAGACTTAAGGGGATCCCCACTACTGGCATAGGGAACAGTACTCTAAGTAGTACGGAAGGGACTCTAAGTGCTTCAAACCACAGGGACCCACACTATAAAGCGCAGCGAGAAAGAGCCCACGCACTACCGGATTGGTGCTGCTGACCTCCCGCCAAATCTCCGAAATTTTTGGCATCTTTAAGTTGCTCTAAAATTTTGCAACTTTTCAAATCAATTTACACCAGAATTCTGGTGATTTTGCTTTGATGAATCTGGGCCATAGTATTTCCTGGCACTATTTAATAAAGTGTCGCATGAGCTCTGTTAATCCCGCTGATTGGTTCATGTCACAGTGGCAGGTTGCATTTAAGTCCATCAGAGTTCATCTAATGAAGCGTGCGCTCATGTCGGTTAAAAATAATTATGTGGAGTGTTAAGGCTTTAACTGGAAAACAAGAATGTTTTTATTCAGTGCCTATAAATAGAGATCTTCAAAATGGTAAGTCATTGAAACACATCTGATGTCCTAATAGTATAGCTAATAGAACAGAATTAAGTACATCCTCCAGGGACATAACAAGTGTACTGGTTAGGCTTGGGTCCCAGTGCCATTCAATTATTGCTCCTTGTAATGCAAAGGTTGGATATGACTCTGATATCAACTATGTAGTATTTACCGTAAATTACTAGTCCGCAGCTTTATGTGAAAAATCATCTGACGCTACTTGTACTTTTGGTTTATAAAAGCATCTATTGAGAATTTCTTAATACCTGTATACCAGTTTTCTGGCATAAAATGTTACTAATTTCAACATAAATAGGCAGAGATTAGTAAGAGAGATGTGGTCAATTACAGCCAAACAGACTTACTAAAAGCAGAAATCTGCTATAATTTGGCATAAGTTTGTGGAACATAGATAGCAATGTGCTTCTTAAAAAATGGTGCAACTTACTCTTTTAGGATTCTGTTTAATGGGAACTTGTCATGTGTAGGGTTAATCTGCAGCAATATGAAGGTGCCTGGTTCAGTTACTGAAATCCAGGCTACAGGGAGAAAACTAGACTTTTTCCTCTTAGGAGCCACTGGCTTTGAATCATAGAGGCGTTCCAGTAGATTTTATAGATGTAGAAACTTGTCATTCAAGATAAATGTGAATAGTGGTCTTTTATTGAGAAGAATTTGACCAGCACCTTTGACCGAAACGTCTGTACTTTGTTGGTCCTACAAGTTCTTCTCAATAAAAGACCACTATTGAACTATTTGGATGCCATAATACACTTCATACATGGAGACCAAAAGGCAAATCACTCCCAAAACACCATACCAGTAGTGAAATTTGGAGGTGGGAACATCATGGTGTGGGACTATTTTTCAGCATACAGCACTGGCAAACTTCGTATCATTTAAGGAAGAATGAATGAAAAAATGTACTGATACAATCTTGATAAAAATCTGCTACTATCTTCCAGAATAATGAAAATGAAATGAGGTTAGACATTTCAGCAAGGCAATGATCCCAAACACGCAGCCAAGGAAATTCTCAGTTGGTTGCAGAAAAAGAAAATAAAGCTGCAAGAATGGACCAACCAATCTCCAATAGAAAATTTATGGAAGGAACAAAAGATCATGAAGGAGTCCACAGAATCTTCAGGATTTGAAGAGTGTTGTGACTAGTTTCTCCATAAAGGGGCATCTTGATGCTGTCATCACCATCAAAGGATTTCTACTAATTATTTCAGGTAATGTGTTCAAAACATTTTCTCATGCCATTTTTTCATTTTTACACATAACTTAATTTACAAAGATCTATGGTTTGATTTATTTTACTGAGTGGATTGGATGGGTTGTTACTGGTATCAGGTAAAAAATCCACATCAATAGCAGCTTTTGAAATATGTTTACTTGACAAATTGATGACGAGTTCAGTGCTAATTTTACCCGCTGTGCATATATATATATTAGCTGTAGTACCCAGCATTGCCCAGGATAGTAATTAAAAGTCTCTCTCCCACTCTCTCTCCCCATCTGTCTCTCTTTCTGTCCCTCTCTCTGTCTCTGCTATCTGTATCTCTCTCTCTCTGTCTCTCTCCATCTATCTCTTTCGATCTCTCTGTTTCTTTCTATGTCTCTGTCTCTTTCCCTGTTTGCCTGTCTCACTCTCTGTTTGTCTCTCTGTCTGTCTTTCTCTGTCTCTCTCTCTGTCTCTCTGTTTGGTCTCCGTTTCTCTCTCTGACCATCTGTCTCTCTATATGTCTCTCTCTGACTCGATGTCTGTCTGTCTCTTTGTCTTTCTCTGTCTGTCTCTGTGTCTCTCTCTTTCTGTCTGTCTCTCTGTCTGTCTGTCTCTCGCTATATGTATCTTTCTGTCTGTGTCTCTGTCAGTCTCTCTATCTGTCTCTGTCTTTATCTCTCTGTTTGTCTGTCTCTGCCTGTCTGTCTTTTGGTCTGTCTCTCTCTATCTCTTTCCCTGTCCTTCTCTCTGTCTCTCTCGCTATCTGTCTCACCACCAAAATCATATTACCTCACACATAAGCTTCTTATACTAAGTATGCCCTTTTTTCCTATAGCAACTAATCACAGCTCCTAATAATGACCTGTAGTTTGCAACTCCATTGACTTTAATGCAAGCAGGGTTTTTGGCGAATAACTGTGAAGCACGGGGTTAAATTTCCCCCTCAAAACATAATCTATGACGTTGCCTGAGTCAAAGTTTTGTGATTGTAAATGCGATGGTGCGGATTCCTTTAGTGGACATACATACACACACACACGCACGCGCGCGCGTACGTACATACATACACTCAGATTTATATATTAGATATATATATATATAATTCTCATCTATATATACAGAGTGAGAGAGAGAAGTCTACATATGATATATTGAAAATATACATGCACAATATTCATATCATGCTTGTGTTTAGTTTAAAGTCAGTATAATCTTATCTAAATGGAAAAAGTGCAGTGTATAATACATATGACATATTGTCCATTTTAATTATTACAATGTGTCCATTAGTCTCAAAATACAGTACAAAGGTTAAAGTGAGCGGATGAAACTTAACCTTTGAGATTTCTTTTTTTGTGTTGCATTAAAGGAGCTGAGACATTATAACTAGAGTTGAGCGCGGTTCGCAGTTCTCCAGTTCGCGGTTCGAGTGATTTTGGGGGCTGTTCTAGATCGAACTAGAACTCGAGCTTTTTGCTCAAGTGATGAGCTGGGGCACCTCATCCTCACTACAATCCTCACTACAATCCTGAAGTGCAGTTTCTTCAAATTCATTTAAAGGCACTTGGAACGCTGAAATTGCTGCTTATAATTTAAGCCTCTATTAAAAACCTTTTTGCTTATGGATTGAAAAAAACTCTCCAGGTATCTGAAAAATCATATTGCAGTGATAGTTTCAATTGGCATTAAATATCATATGCCTTGAAGCATCACTTAATATACTATACTAGATTTAATAATTGCTCTACTTCCGGCCGGGGTACTGCAACCAGACACCTGGTATCTGTTTGCTGCACTATCAATTACTTATTCTTTATTTTTACTTTTATTTTTATTTCTGCCATATGTGGTTTATTCTTCTTTCTTTTTCCTTGTTCTATTGTGTGAATTGTTTTGAATAAATTTGTGTCTAAAACAAGGATAGCAATAAAAAGTATAAAAATATTAATAAAAAAACCTCTTATCAGCGCTGGTTTATTGGGGATTTATTGGGCTGACAGGGAGTAATAAAGATGGATTCTCTAATGTGTCTGTGTATTTATTTCTATTAAAGTATTTTTTCTCTGTCTGGTGTCTTTTTTTTTAACCCTTTATTGGAGATTCTTAATGGCTGAATCAAACGTGCCTGACATTAAGAATCTCTGGCTTAATACTGGCTAGAAAAACAAAGCCAGTATTAACTCATGATTACCCAACAAGCCACCCGGCTCCAGGGCTGTTGGAAGAGTTGGATACAGCGCCAGATGATGGCGCTTCTATGAGAGCGCCATTTTCTTGGACGGCTGCGGACTGAAATTCGCAGCAGAGGCGCCCAGAAACCTCGGGCTAACCTGTGCCGCGGATTCCAATCCCCAGCTGCCTAGTTGTACCTGGCTGGACACAAAAATGGGGCGAAGGCCACGCCATTTGTTTTTTAATTATTTCATGAAATAAGTGAAATATTTAAAAAAAACGGGCTTCCCTATATTTTTGGTTCCCAGCCGGGTACAAATAGGCAACTGGGGGTTGGAGGCAGCCCGTGGCTGCCTGCTGTACCTGGCTAGCATACAAAAATATGGCGAAGCCCACGTAATTTTTTTGGTGGGCAAAAAACGTCTGCATACAGTCCTGGATGGAGTATGCTGAGCCTTGTAGTTCTGCAGCTGCTGTCTGCTCTTCTCCACACAGACAGACAGCAGCTGCAGAACTACAAGGCTCAGCATACTCCATCCAGGACTGTATGCAGAAGTTTTTTGCCCCCTAAAAAAATTATATGGGCTTCGCCATATTTTTGTATGCTAGCCAGGTACAGCAGGTAGGTACGGCTGCCCCCAACCCCCAGTTGCCTATTTGTACCCGGCTGGGAACCAAAAATAAAGGGAAGCCCTTTTTTTATTATTTCATGAATTTCATGAAATAATTAGAAAATAAATGACGTAGGCTTCGCCCCATTTTTGTGTCCAGCCAGGTACAACTAGGCAGCTGGGGATTGGAATCCGCAACACAGGTTGGCCTGAGCTTTCTGGGCCCCACTGCTGCGAATTGCAGTCTGCAGCCTCCTCAGAAAATGGCACTTTGATAGAAGCGCCATCTTCTGGCGCTGTATCCAACTCTTCCAGCACCTGCCTGCTATACCTGGCTAGCATACAAAAATATGACGAAGCTCACGTCCTTTTTTTGTAGTGTTTTGGCAAAAAAAATAAAAAATGCTTCCCTGGATTTTCCATTGCCAGTGAAGGTAACACCAAGCAGTGGGAGTTAGCAGCCAGTAGCTGCTTGGATTACCCTTAGCTAGCAATACAAAAAATGCAGCGGGAGCCCATATATTTTTTTTTTTATTATTTATTTAAATAACTAAAAACAAAATGGGCTTCCCTGTATTTTGATTGCTGGACATCACAGTGCTGTAAAAATAAATCTTTAAAAAAAATGACGTAGCGCTCCGCGTTATTTTTGATTCGCAGCGCAGATAAAGCAGACAGCTATGGGTTGCCACCCCCATCTGCCTGCCGTTACCTTGGTTGGCAATCAAAATACAGGGATGCCCATTAATTTTTTCTATTTAAAAATAGTTAAAAAAAAATGACGTTGGGTCCCCCCATTTTTGATAGCCAGCTAGGGTAAAGCAGACGGCTGTAGCCTGAAAACCACAGCTGGCAGCTTTACCGTGGTTGGGGATCCAATGTGGAGGTCCCCCCAGGCTCTTTTTTTATAATTATTTTATAAATATTAATAATTACACAAAAAAAGTAGGGTCCCCTCCAAATTGGATCACCAGCCAAGGTAAAGCGGACAGCTGTGGTCTGGTATTCTCAGGGTGGGAAGGTCCATAGTTATTGGGCCTTCACAGCCTAAAAATAGCAGGCCGCAGGCACCCCAGACGTGGCGCATTCACTAGATGCGCCAATCCTGGTGCTTCACCTGACCTCATCCCGTGCCCTGGTGCAGTGGCAAACGGGGTAATAAATCGAGTTGATACTAGCTGTAAAGTCACCTGAGATCAAGCCTAGCAGTTTGTGATGTCATGGTGTCTATTAGATACCCAACATCATAAACTGTCAGTACTAACCAAAAAAAAATCGACAAAAGAAATTTATTTGAAAAAACAGTCCCCAAAACATTTCCTCTTTCACCAATTTATTGTAAGAAAAAAAATAAAGGGGTCCCACGACGACTCTGGACCGTCTAGAATATGGGGGGGAGACACTCAGGGAACGTATCCCCCATTTTCTAGGAGTGCGGACCCTTCATGTGAGGAGTGTAGGTGCAATGAATCTGCACTCACTCTCCCCGGGTCCACAGCAGCAGAGTCCATGTCGTAATGGTTGCTACCAAAGCTGCAATGCCCTGCTCATGAGGTAAGGGCATGCCTAATCAGGAGAACTACTGCAGAGGAAGCTCTGCTCACTGGTATATAGGTGCTCAGAGGTAATAATAGATAAAATTAGTGAGTAACCTCGGCACTCTAAATCTCCCAGACTAAGTCAGTAAGTCACAACGGATAGTAATGCAAAATCACTCTTTGTTGGTCCGTATTAAGAAAATTTTTTTTTTCATAAGCATATATGTTTTTGTCCAAAACAAGTTACAAATGACGTTTCGGCCTGAGCCTTCGTCAGATTGGACTTATCTGCATGTAATCATGAAAAATGACAATAATCAGTGTCACATAAGAGTAAGAGAACAATAACATAAACTCGAACAATGTAGAGGTACAATTGGGATGCAGCAAAAAAATTGCAACACAGCAAGAAATGAAACACATGATACAAATGTCATAATAAAGTACAAGGACAATATAGTAATGACAAATATGGGGTCAGAGTAGGCTTAGACAGCTCTGGTACGAAAGAGATGTCAATCATAAAGTAACATGTGCAGTAGGTGTAGAGCTACACTATGCATGGCAGAGCTAATAAGTAGACCAACCATAGAAAAAGAACGGAGAAAAAGTGGAGAAAAAGTGGAGAAAAAATGGAGAAAAAATGGAGAAAAAGTGGAGAAAAAATGGAGAAGAAGTGGAGAAAAAGTGGAAAAAAAGTGGAGAAAAAGTGGCGAAAAAATGGAGAAAAAGTGGAGAAAAAATGGAGAAAAAAAGGAGAAATAGTGGAGAAAAAGTGGAGAAAAAGTGGAGAAAAAGTGGAGAAAAAGTGGAGAAAAAATGGAGAAAAAGTGGAGAAAAAGTGGTGAAAAGGTGGAGAAAAAGTGGAGAAAAAGTGGAGAAAAAATGGAGAAAGAGTGGAGAAAAAGTGGAGAAAAAGTGGAGAAAAAGTGGCGAAAAAGTGGCGAAAAAGTGGAGAAGAATTGGAGAAAAAATGGAGAAAAAGTGGAGAAAAAGTGGAGAAAAAGTGGAGAAAAGGTGGAGAAAAAGTGAAGAAGAAGTGGAGAAGAAGTGGAGAAAAAGTGGAGAAAAAGTGGAGAAAAAGTGGCGAAAAAGTGGCGAAAAAGTGGAGAAAAAGTGGAGAAAAAGTGGAGAAAAAGTGGAGAAAAAGTGGAGAAAAAGTGGAGAATAAGTGGAGAAGAAGTGGAGAAGTGGAGAAGAAGTGGAGAAGAAGTGGAGAAGAAGTAGAGAAGTGGAGAAGAAGTGGAGAAGAAGTGTTTGTTCATGCCAGATGGGAGATAAATAATTTTTTACCGGCGCTGTCATTTACTGTAAAGTGATCATCGGTGTACGGTGTATACCCGTGATCATGTGAGCGGGGACCGGAAAAACCATCCTGAATCATGATCTCCAGGGTCTCAGCTAGCTCTGAAACCCCGGAGATTTTCTGACGCCGTGGGGCGCTATTCACTTATTTCTGCCTGCTGTTTATAAACGGCAGATCAGAATAAGGCTACATTAACCCCTTAACGACCGCGGGCCGTAAAATTACGTCCTAAATGACATAATCTTACTGCCCGCGGTCCTCCGGCGGCAGCATGCCGCGATCGGCACACATCTCAGCTGATTTTCACAGCTGAGATGTGTGCCTGCTAGGCACGAGCAGAATCGTTATCTGCTCGTGCCGATTAACCCCTTATAATGGCGCTGTCAATACACGACAGCGCCATTATAAGCGCAATCGCGGTAAAGTTTTACTTACCGCCGAAACCGGAAGTCACGTGACGCGATCACGTGACTCCCGATAGTTGTCATGGTAGTACAGGGTCATGTGATGACTCCTGTACTACACATGAATTGGTTTCACTTTCGCTGTGCCCGGGGCACAGCAAAAGAGAAAGACAGCGTATCTGCTGTTTACAGCCTTCCAGCTGTGATCAGCAGATACTGCAGAGCGATCGGAATGCTGATCGCAATAGCCCCCTAGGGGGACTAGTAAAATAAAAAAAAAAAGTAAAAAAATAAGTTTTAAAAAATTAAAAAAAAACAAAAAAACCTAAAAGTTCAAATCACCCCCCATTCGCCCCATTGAAAATTAAAGGGTTAAAAAAATAAAAAATATACACACATTTGGTATCACCGCGTTCAGAAACGCCCGATCTATCAAAATATAAAATCAATTAATTTGATCAGTAAACGGCGTAGCGGCAAAAAAATTCCAAACGCCAAAACGACGTTTTTTTGTCGCCACAACTTTTGCGCAAAATGCAATAAGAGGCGATCAAAACGTAGCATCTGCGCAAAAATGGTACCGGTAAAAACGTCAGCTCGAGACGCAAAAAATAAGCCGTCATTGAGCCTAAGATCCCGAAAAATGAGAACGCTACGGGTCACGGAATATGGCGTAAAATGTGCGCCACTTTTTTCGGACAAACTTCCGATTTTTTTTTAACCCCTTATATAAAAGTAAACCTATACATGTTTGGTGTCTACGAACTCGCACTGACCTGAGGCATCACACCCACACATCAGTTTTACCATATAGTGAACACAGTGAATAAAATATCTCAAAAACTATAGTGCTATCGCACTTTTTTTGCAATTTTTCAGCATTTGGAATTTTTTTGCCATTTTCTAGTACACAATATGGTAAAACTGATGGTTTCATTTAAAAGTACAGCTCGTTCTGCAAAAAATGAGCCCTCACATGACCATATTGACTGAAAAATAAAAAAGTTACGTCTCTCAGAAAAAGAATGGCGAAAAAAAAAAACGGAAAGCGAAAAATCGGCCGGTCGTGAAAGGGTTAACATGACCGATCCATTTTTGCGGTCTGCAAAAAACAGTCCGTTTTTTTTCACAGGTGCATCCGTGTGGCATCCGTTTCCGTTCCGTAGACGGTCCGTATGTCATCTGTTTGTCAACCGTGTGCCTTCCGTTTGTTTTTGTGTACTGCAAAAAAACTGAAGGAGGGTAAATGCATAAATTTACCCAGGATCCATAGCTTCATCCTACATGAGGCGGTCACATGTTCACTCCAGTGCCATTTTCTACTGCTTTTCACAGCGAAGAGCGCTCTGGTGATTTTCCTGTGCTTGTGCACTTCATATCAGTCTTTTCTGTCATTATAATGGCAGAAAGACACATAATGTCCCACTCTCCTGCATTTTGTAATTTTGCACCCTTTGGTGCCTTTCATGTGGCACTAAGGGGTGCTTAGCTTTGTATTTAGCCAAAAAAATGAAAAAAAAAAATGACGTAGGGTTCCCCCTATTTTTGTAGCCAGCTAGGGTAAAGCAGACGGCTGCAGCCTACAGACCACAGCTGGCAACCTCACCTTGGCTGGTAATCCAAAACTGAGGGCACCCCACGCTGTTATTTTAAATTAAATAAATAATTAAAAAAAAAAAACACGTAGGGGTCCCCCCAAAATTGGATCACCAGCCAAGGTAAAGCAGACAGCTGGGGTCTGATATTCTCAGACTAGGGAGGTCCATAGTTATTGGACTCTCCCCAGCCTAAAAATAGCAGGCCGCAGCCGCCCCAGAAGTGGCGCATCCATTAGATGCGCCAATCCTGGTGCTTCGCCCCAGCTCATCCCGCGCCCTGGTGCGGTGGCAAACGGGGTAATATATGGGGTTAATACCAGATGTGTAGTGTCACCTGGCATCAAGCCCTGGGGTTGGTGAGGTCAGGCGTCTATCAGATACCCGACATCACCAACCCAGTCAGTAATAAAAAAAAATAGACGACAAACACATTTTTATTTTTTTATTTGAAAAAACACTCCCCAATACATTCCCTCTTTAACCAATTTATTAGAAAAAAAAACAAATCCAGGTCTGGTGTAATCCAAGGGGTTGCCATGACGATCCACACTGTCCCAGTCAATGAAGAGCAGGATGTTCCCCATTGGCTGGGAGAGAAGTGCAGTGACCTGAGCTAACATCAATGGGTCAGCCGAGGTCACTGCAGGGGGGTGACAAGTGCTGCTGTCAGCGATGTACATTACCTGCGCTGATCTCCTGCCTTCACAGCCAAGTGACCACCGCTTTCACAGCCAAGTATCGCGAGAGGCCCGTGACGTCACCGCTAGTCAGTCTCGGGTCGGAAGCGAGAGAAGGTGATGTGACAAGCGGCGGCCATGGAGGACAGTGACAGCGCTGAGGTCGGGATGGCGGGACTTCATCACCGCAGGTAAGCCGAGCGGGACCATGTGTGCAGAGTGTGTGTGCAGAGTGTGTGTGCAGAGTGTGTGTGTGTGTGTGTGTATGTGTACGTGTGTACATGCCGCGGGCAGGAGGGGGTGGAGTGAGCTGAGCGGGGAAGTGTGGGCTTCATGCATGTAACTAGGATAAACATCGGGTTACTAACTAAAGCGCTTTGGTTGGATACCCGATGTTTATCTTGGTTACCAGCTTCTGGCAGGCTGCCAGCGATGGCTCCTGTACACTGTAGCTGTAAAAAGCCCTGCTTTTTGCTGCTAGAACCGTTCTCGAACGTATCTAGAACTATCGAGCTTTTGCAAAAATGCTCGAGTTCTAGTTCGATCTAGAACAGCCCCCAAAATCACTCGAGCCGCGAACTGGAGAACCACGAACCACGAACCGCGCTCAACTCTACTTGTCACATCACCTTCTCTCGCTTCCGACCTGAGACTGACTAGCGGTGACGTCACGGGCCTCTCGCGATACTTGGCTGTGAAGGCGGCGGTCATTGAACTCAGTGACAGGTGCTGTCAGCAGTGCAGGAGATCAGCGCAGGTAATGTACCTCGCTGATAGCAGCACTTGTCATCCCCTGCAGTGACCTGGGCTGACCCATTGATGTTAGCCCAGGTCACTGCACTGCTCTCCCAGCCAATGGGGAACATCCTGCTCTTCATTGACTGGGACAGTGTGGATCGTCATGGCAACCCCGTGGATTACACCAGACCTGGATTTGTTTTTCTTTCTAATAAATTGGTTAAAGAGGGAATGTATTGGGGAGTGTTTTTTCAAATAAAAATGTGTTTGTCGTCTATTTTTTTTATTACTGACTGGGTTGGTGATGTCGGGTATCTGATAGACGCCTGACCTCACCAACCCCAGGGCTTGATGCCAGGTGACATTACACATCTGGTATTAACCCCATATATTACCCCGTTTGCCACCGCACCAGGGCGCGGGATGAGCTGGGGCAAAGCACCAGGATTGGCACATCTAATGGATGCGCCACTTCTGGGGCGGCTGCGGCCTGCTATTTTTAGGCTGGAGAGAGTGCAATAACCATGGACCTCCCTAGTCTGAGAATATCAGACCCCAGCTGTCTGCTTTACCTTGGCTGGTGATCCAATTTTGGGGGGACCCCCCGTGTTTTGTTTTTTTTAATTATTTATTTAATCTAAAACAGCGTGGGGTGCCCTCAGTTTTGGATTACCAGCCAAGGTGAGGTTGCCAGCTGTGGTCTGCAGGCTGCAGCCGTCTGCTTTACCCTAGCTGGCTACAAAAATAGGGGGAACCCTACGTCATTTTTTTTTCATTTTTTTGGCTAAATACAAAGCTAAGCACCCCTTAGTGCCACATGAAAGGCACCAAAGGGTGCAAAATTACAAAATGCAGGAGAGTGGGACATTATGTGTCTTTCTGCCATTATAATGACAGAAAAGACTGATATGAAGTGCACAAGCACAAGAAAATCACCAGAGCGCTCTACGCTGTGAAAAGCAGTAGAAAATGGCACTGGGGTGAACATGTGACCGCCTCATGTAGGATGAAGCTATGGATCCTGGGTAAATTTATACATTTACCCTCCTTCAGTTTTTTTGCAGTACACAAAAAAAACCGGAAGGCACACTGATGACAAACAGATGACATACGGACCGTCTACGGAACGAAAACGGATGCCACACGGATGCACCCGTGAAAAAAAACGGACTGTTTTTTGCAGACCGCAAAAATGGATCGGTCGTGTTAATGTAGCCTTATTCTGATCTGCCGTTTATAAACAGCAGGCAGAAATAAGTGAATAACGCCCCCCAGCATCAGAAAATCTCCGGGGTTTCAGGGCTAGATGAGACCCTGGAGATCATGATTCAGGATGGTTTTTCCGGTCCCCGCTCACGTGATCACAGGTATACACCGTATACCGATGATCACGTTACAAATGACAGCGCCGGTAAAAAAATATTTATCTCCCATCTGGCATGAACAAACATGATAAATTTCCTCCCCGGTCCCCTCCGGTCCCCCGGTGTCGTCAAAGTGCCCCCCCTGATGCCCTCCCAGAAATCCATGATGGCCGCGCGCACAGCACATGACACATGCGACAGAAAACTCCTCCCCAGGCCCTGCCAGGTCACCCTCTATAACCCCACCGGTGTTCCCCAGTGTCCCACGGTACCTGTGCAGCGTTGATCCCCCCATGGCCCTCTCCTTCACAATAGACGCTGCCGCATGCACACAGCGGCTGTCAGCTCAGCTTCCTGTGTTCAGACACAGTGAGTGGTGGTTATGCATCTGTAAGCTAAATGGGCGGCACGGTGGCTCAGTGGTTAGCACTGCAGTCTTGCAGCACTGAGGTCTTGGGTTCAATTCTCATCAAGGACACCATCTGCAAGGAGTTTGTGTGTTCTCCCCGTGTTTGCGTCGGTTTCCTCCCACACTCCAAAGACATACAGCGCTATGGAATTAATAACGCTATATAAATGAATAAATTATTATTATTACTGCAATGCCCTGCTCATGAAGTAAGGAACATAATTGATCAGGAGAGCTATATACTACATTTCCAAATGGAGGGATTTGCATTTATAGTTTCCCTGCTGAATGACTACCAAACATGAGAGTCCGTTAAACGCCACAAGAAAACACATCTAAATAGCGAGCTCTGTTGTTAAGTATTCATTCAGCTGGATAACTGGACTTAAAGGGGTATTCCATTTCCAAGATCCTATCCCCAATATATAGTAGGTGGAATAGCAATAATATCAGCAAATACCAATATTTGGAAATGTAGAATAGTTCTCCTGATTAGGCATGCCCTTACCTCATGAGCAGGGCATTGCAGCTTTGGTAGCAACCATTACGACATGGACTCTGCTGCTGTGGACCCGGGGAGAGTGAGTGAAGCTTCATTGCACCCACACTCCTCACATGAAGGGTCTGCACTCCTAGAAAATGGGGGATACGTTCCCTGAGTGTCTCCCCCCCATATTCTAGACGGTCAAAAGTCGTCGTGGGACCCCTTTAATTTTTTTCTTACAATAAATTGGTGAAAGAGAACATGTTTTGGGGACTGTTTTTTCAAATAAATTTCTTTTGTCGATTTTTTTTTTTTTGTTAGTACTGACAGTTTATGATGTTGGGTATCTAATAGACGCCATGACATCACAAACTGCTGGGCTTGATGTCAGGTGACCTTACAGCTAGTATCAACCCGATTTATTACCCCGTTTGCCACTGCACCAGGGCACAGGATGAGCTGGGGTGAAGCGCCAGGATTGGCACATCTAGTGGATGCGCCACGTCTGGGGTGCCTGCGGCCTGCTATTTTTAGGTTGTGAAGGCCCAATAACTATGGACCTTCCCACCCTGAGAATACCAGACCACAGCTGTCCGCTTTACCTTGGCTGGTGATCCAATTTGGGGGGGACCCTACTTTTTTTGTGTAATTATTAATATTTATAAAATATTTATAAAAAAAGAGCCTGGAGGGACCTCCACATTGTATCCCCAACCACGGTAAAGCTGCCAGCTGTGGTTTTCAGGCTACAGCCGTCTGCTTTACCCTAGCTGGCTATCAAAAATGGGGGGACCAAACGTCATTTTTTTTTAACTATTTTTTAAATAGAAAAATTATTGGGCTTCCCTGTATTTTGATTGCCAACCAAGGTAACGGCAGGCAGATGGGGGTGGCAACCCATAGTTGTCTGCTTTATCTGCGCTGAGAATCAAAAATACCGCGGAGCACTATGTCATTTTTTTGAAAGATTTATTTTTACAGCACTGTGATGTCCAGCAATCAAAATACAGGGAAGAACATTTTGTTTTTAGTTATTTAAATAAATAATTAAAAAAAATATATATGGGCTCCCGCTGCATTTTTTGTATTGCTAGCTAAGGGTAATCCAAGTAGCTACTGGCTGCTAACCCCCACTGCTTGGTGTTACCTTCACTGGCAATGGAAAATCCAGGGAAGCATTTTTTTTTTTTTGCCTAAAAACTACAAAAAATTGGACGTGAGCTTCGCCATATTTTTGTATGCTAGCCAGGTATAGCAGGCAGGTGCTGGAAGAGTTGGATACAGCGCCAGAAGATGGCGCTTCTATGAAAGTGCCATTTTCTGAGGTGGCTGCAGACTGCAATTCGCAGCAGTGGGGCCCAGAAAGCTCAGGCCAACCTGTGTTGCGGAGTCCAATCCCCAGCTGCCTAGTTGTACCTGGCTGGACACAAAAATGGGGTGAAGCCTACGTCATTTATTTTCTAATTATTTCATGAAATTTATGAAATAATAAAAAAAGGGCTTCCCTTTATTTTTGGTTCCCAGCTGGGTACAATAGGCAGCTGTACCTGGCTAGCATACAAAAATATGGCGAAGCACACTCATTTTTTTTGTAGTTTTTTGGCAAAAAAAATAACAAATGCTTCCCTGGATTTTCCATTTGCCAGTGAAGGTAACACCAAGCAGTGGGGGTTGGCAACAAGTAGCTGCTTGGATTACACTTAGCTAGCAATACAAAAAAATGCAGCGGGAGCCCATATATAATTTTTTTAATTATTTATTTAAATAACTAAAAAAAAAAGGGCTTTTCTGTATTTTAATTGCTGGACATCACAGTGCTGTAAAAATATATCTTTAAAAAAAAGACGTAGCACTCCGCGGTATTTTTGATTCTCAGTGCAGATAAAGTAGACAGCTACGGGTTGCCACCCCCATCTGCCTGGCGTTACCTTGGCTGGCAATCAAAATACAGGCAACCCCATTCATTTTTTTCTATTTAAAAAATAGTTAAAAAAAAAATGACGTTGGGTCCCCCCATTTTTGATAGCAAGCTAGGCTAAAGCAGACAGCTGTAGCCTGAAAACCACAGCTGGCAGCTTTACTGTGGTTGGGGATCCAATGTGGAGGTCACGCCAGGCTCTTTTTTTATAATTATTTTATAGATATTAATTACAAAAAAAAAGTAGGGTCCCCCCCAAATTGGATCACCAGCCAAGGTAAAGCGGACAGCCGTGGTCTGGTATTCTCAGGGAGGGAAGGTCCATAGTTATTGGCCCTTCACAGCCTAAAAATAGCAGGCCGCAGGCGCCCCAGAAGTGACGCATCCACTAGATGCGCCAATCCTGGTGCTTCACCCCAGTTCATCCCGTGCCCTTGTGCAGTGGCAAACCGGGTAATAAATGGGGTTGATACTAGCTGTAAGGTCACCTGACATCAAGCCCAGCAGTTTGTGATGTCATGGCGTCTATCAGATACCCGACATCACAAACTGTCAGTACTAACAAAACAAATAGACAAAAAAAAATGTATTTGAAAAAACACTTCCCAAAACATTCCCTCTTTCACCAATTTATTGTAAAGGAAAAAAAATAAAGGGGTCCCACGATGACTCTGGACCGTCTAGAATATGGGGGGACACGCTCAGGGAACGTATCCCCCATTTTCTAGGAGTGCAGACTCTCCATGTGAGGAGTGTGGGTGCAATGAATCTGCACTCACTCTCCCCGGGTCCTTAGCAGCAGAGTCCATGTCGTAACGGTTGCTACCAAAGCTGCAATGCCTTGCTCATGAGGTAAGGGCATGCCTAATCAGGGGAACTAGTCTACATTTCCAAATATTGGTATTTGCTGATATTATTGCTATTCCACCTACTATATATTGGGGATAGGATCTTGGAGATGGAATACCCCTTTAAGTCCAGTTATCCAGCTGAATGAATACTTAACAACAGAGCTTGCCATTTAGACATGTTTTCTTGTGGCACATAACGGACTCGCATGTTTGGTAGTCATTCAGCAGGGCAACTATAAAATCAAATACCTCCATTTGAAAATGTAGTACAGGTCTCCTGATCAACTATGTTCCTTACCTCATGAGCAGGGCATTGCAGTGGCTTACAGATGCATGGTTACCACCATTCACTGTGTCTGAACACAGGAAGCTGAGCTGACAGCCGCTCTGTGCATGCGGCAGCGTCTATTGTGAAAGAGGGGGCCGCGGGGGATCAACGCTGCACAGGTACCGTGGGACACCGGGGAACACCGGTGGGGTTATAGGGGGTGACCTGGCAGGGCTTGGGTAGGAGTTTTCTGTCGCATGTGTCATGGCACATGCGACATAAATCAGAGGAGTAGGGTGAATGCGGCTGGCGCGCTGCTGTGCGCGTTGCCATCTTGGATTTCTGGGAGGGGGTCGGGGGGAGCACTTTGGCGACACTGGGGGACCGGAGGGGTCCGGGGACGAGATTTATCTCCCATATGACATGTTTGTTCATGTCAGATGGGAGATAAAAAATGTTTTACCGGCCCTGTCATTTACTGTAACGTGATCATCAGTATACGGTGTATACCGGTGATCACGTGAGCGGGGACCAGAAAAACTGGCCTGAATCATGATCTTCAGGGTCTCAGCTACCCCCTGAAACACCAGAGATTTTCTGACGCTGGGGGCGCTATTCACTTATTTCTGCCTGCTATTTATAAATGGCAGATCAGAATAAGGCTTCATTCACACGACCGAACCGTTTTTGCAGTCCGCAAAAAACGGTCTGTTTTTTTCACGGGTGCATCCGTGTGGCATCCGTTTCCGTTCCGTAGACTGTCCGTATGTCATCCGTGTGCCTTCTGTTTTTTTTGCGTTCTGCAAAAAAACTGAAGGAGGGAAAATACATAAATCTACCCAGAATCCATAGCTTCAACCTACATGAGGCCGTCACATGTTCACTCCAGTGCCATGTTCTACTGCTTTTCACAGCGTAGAGCGCTCTGGTGATTTTCTCGTGCTTGTACACTTCATATCAGTCTTTTCTGTCATTATAATGGCAGAAAGACACATAATGTCCCACTCGCCTGCATTTTGTAATTTTGCACCCTTTGGTGCCTTTCATGTGGGACTAAGGGGTGCTTAGCCTTGTATTTACCAAAAAAAAAATAAATTTAAAAAAAAAATGACGTGGGGTTCCCCCTATTTTTGATAGCCAGCTAGGGTAAAGCAGACGGCTTCAGCCTGCAGACCACAGCTGGCAGCTTCACCTTGGCTGGTAATCCAAAACTGAGGGCACCCCACGCTGTTTTAGATTAAATAAATAAGTAAAAAAAACAAAACACGGGGGGTCCCCCCAAAATTGGATCACCAGCCAAGGTAAAGCGGACAGCTGGGGTCTGAAATTCTCAGACTAGGGAGGTCCATGGTTATTGGACTCTACCCAGCCTAAAAATAGCAGGCCATCCATTAGATGCGCCAATCCTTGGGCTTCGCCCCAGCTCATCCTGTTGCCCTGGTGTGATGGCAAATGGGGTAATATATGGGGTTAATACCAGCTGTCTAATGTCACCTGACATCAAGCCCTGAAGTTTGTGAGGTCAGGTGTCTTTCAGATACCCGACATCACCAACCCAGTCAGTAATAAAAAAATAAAATAGACGACAAACACATTTTTATTTTAAAAAACACTCCCCAACACATTCCCTCTTTCACCAGTTTATTAGAAAGAAAAACAAATCCAGGTCTGCTGTAATCCAAGGGGTTCCCATGACGATCCATACCATAGTCACTGTCCCAGTCAATGAAGAACAGAATGTTCCCCATTGGGAGAGCAATGCAGTGACCTGATCTAACATCAATAGGTCAGCTCAGGTCATTGCAGGGCATGACGAGTGCTGCTGTCAGGAGCGAGGTACATTACCTGCGGTGACGATCTCCTGCACTGCTGACAGCAGAACTGTCACTGACTTCAATGACCGTCGCCTTCACAGCCAAGTATCGCGGGAGCCTGTGAAGTCATCGCTAGTCACTGTCTCGGGTTGGCAGAGAGAGGAAATGTGAAGCGGCAGCCATGGAGGACAGTGACAGCGCTGAGGTCGGGAGGGCAGAACTTTGTCACCACAGGTAAGCCGAGTGGGGCCATGTATGCGGAGTGCGAGGTGGATGGAGCCAAGCGGGGTAATGTGTGCGGAGTGCAAGGTGGGTGGAGCTAAGTGGGGTAATGTGTGCGGAGTGCGAGGTGGGTGGAGCTAAGCGGGGTCATGTGTGCAGAGTGCGAGGTGGGTGGAGCCTAGCAGGGTAATGTGTGCAGAGTGCGAGGTGGGTGGAGCTAAGCGGGGTCATGTGTGCAGAGTGCGAGGTGGGTGGAGCCTAGCGGGGTAATGTGTGCGGAGTGTGAGGTGGGTGGAGCCTGGGGGTAATGTGTGCGGAGTGCGAGGTGGAGCCTAGCGGGGTAGTGTGTGCGGAGTGCGAGGTGGGTGGAGCTAAGTGGGGTAATGTGTGCAGAGTGCAAGGTGGGTGGAGCCAAGCGGGGACCTTGTGTGCAGATTGCAAGGTGGGTGGAGCCTAGCAGGGCCATTTGTGCAGGCGGCGGAGTGCAAAATGGGTGGAGCCTAGCGGGACCATCTGTGCGGGCGGCGGAGTGCGAAGTGGGTGGAGCCTAGAGGGGCCATGTGTGCGGTCGGCGGAGTGAAAAGTGGGTGGAGCCGAGCGGGGCCATGTGTGCAGGCAGTGGAGTGCAAAGTGGGTGGATCCTAGCAGGGCCATGTGTCGCTGAGGACGTCAGTGATGGGGACTGCATGGCTGGGGACAGGTAAGTGTATGTGTGTGTACATGCCGTGTGCAGGAGGGGGGCGGAGCCCAGCGGGGAAGTGTCGGCTCCCTGCACACGTAACCAGGGTAAATATCGGGTTACCAAGCAAAGCAATTTGCTTGGATACCTGATATTTATCTTGGTTACCAGCTTACGCAGGCTTCCAGCGATGGCCCCCTGCACACTGTAGCTGTAAAAAGCCCTGCTTTTGGTGATCAAGCCATTCTCAAACGTAACTCGAACTGTCGAGCTTTTAGCAAAAAGCTCGTGTTCGAGTTCGATCTCGAGCACCCCCCAAAATCACTCGAACATTAAATTGGCGAACCTCGAACATCGCTCATCTCTAGTCATTTCACACAGAGAGATACTATTTCTAGTATTTATTCTGTTAATGCTGATAATTATGGCTTACAACCAATGAAAACCCAAAAGTCATTATCTCAGAAAATTAGAATATTATATAAGACCAACTGATAAAATGATTTTTCACTCAGAAATGTTGGCCTACTGATAAGTCTGTACAGTAAATGCCTCAATACTTGGTCGGGGCTCCTTTTTGTATGAATTACTGCATTAATGCTGAGTGGCATGGAGGCGATCAGCCTGTGGCACTGCTGAGGTGTTATGGAGGCCCAGGTTGCTTTGATAGCAGCCTTTAGCTCGTCTGCATTGTTGAGTCTGGTGTCTCTCATCTTCTTCTTGGCTATAGCACACCTGGAAAAAAAGACATGAATCGCACATCCCAAAATCATACTTTGATCTAATCTAAAGCCACTAGGCAAAAATTAAATACTACAACATGAGGTTCTTAGTTTAACATTCTCATCAGACTGTATGAAGCCCACTGCCACATCATGGCGAACCTCTGAGTGGGTCCCTAATCTATGCCTTGAAAGTGCAGCACCGCGTGCCAACCGTTGCAGCAGCGACAATGCACCATCAGGGAAGGTGACCTCGTGCCTCACAATGCCCATGTTGCAAGGCAGAGTCCCCATGACTCTAGGCCACACTGCCCCACTGACACAAAACCACTACCACAGCGGCCAACACACAGCACCAGAGACCTACGACAAATCAGTGCTGGCTTCCTTCTCCCTGACTTTGTACGGTTAAGTAATTAACAAGAAGTGAGTGTTACCTGCAGCACTCACTTACTCTTAACCCCTTCACCCCCGGCCACTAAAACACCCTAATGACCGGGCCATTTTTTGCAATTCTGACCAGTGTCACTTTGACAGGTTATAACTCTGGAACGCTTCAACGGATCCTGGCGATTCTGAGATTGTTTTTTCGTGACATATTGTGCTTCATGTCAGTGGTAAATTTAGGCCGATATTTTTTGCGTTTATTTGTGAAAATTTAGGAAATTTGGCGAAAATTTTGAAAATTTCGCAATTTTCAAACTTTGAAAATTTATGCCCATAAATCTGAGAGATATGTCACACAAAATAGTTACTAAATAACATTTCCCACTTGTGTACTTTACATCAGCGCAATTTTCGAAACAAATTTTTTTTCCGTTAGGAAGTTAGAAGGGGTCAAAGGTCATCAGCAAATTCTCATTTTTCCAACAAAATTTACAAAATAATTTTTTTAGGGACCACATTACATTTGAGGTGACTTTGAGAGGCCTAGGTGACAGAAAATACCCAAAAGTGACCCCATTCTAAAAACTACACCCCTCACACTGCTCAAAACCACATCCAATAAGTTTATTAACCCTTTAGGTGCTTCACAGGAACCAAAGCAATGTGGAAGGAAAAAATGAAAATTTTACTTTTTAACACAAAAATGTTACTTTAGCCATAAAATTTTCATTTTTACAAGGGAGAAAAGAGAAAGTGCACCCTACAAATTATTGTGCATTTTCTCCTGAGTACGCTGATACCCCATATGTGGTAAAAATCAATTGTTTGGGCGCACGGCAGAGCTCGGAAGGGAAGGAGCGCCATTTGAATTTTTGAACGCAAAATTAGCTGCACTCATTAGCAGACGCCATGTCGGGTTTGAAGACCCCCTGAGGTGCCTAACCAATGGAGCTCCCCCACAAGTGACCCCATTTTGGAAACTAGAGCCCTCAAATAATTTTTCTAGATGTTTGGTGAGCACTTTGAACCCCTGGGGGCTTCACATAAGTTTATAGCGTTGAGCCGTGAAAAGAAAAAAAATTTTTTTTACCACAAAACGGTTGCTTCAACTAGGTAGCTTTTTTTTTCACAAGGGTAACAGGAAAAAATGCACCATAAAATGTATTGTGCATTTTCTCCTGAGTACGCAGATACCTCATATGTGGTGGAAATCAAATGTTTGGACACACAGCAGTGCTCGGAAGGCAAGGAGCGCCATTTGAATTTTTGAGTGCAAAATTAGCTGCACCTGTTAGCGGACGCCATGTCGGGTTTGAAGACCCCCTGAGGTGCCTAAACAATGGAGCTCCCCCACAAGTGACCCCATTTTGGAAACTAGAGCCCTCAAATAATTGTTCTAGATGTTTGGTGAGCACTTTGAACCCCTGGGGGCTTCACAGAAGTTTATAGCGTTGAGCCGTGAAAAGAAAAAAAATTTTTTTTACAACAAAACGGTTGCTTCAACTAGGTAGCTTTTTTTTTCACAAGGGTAACAGGAAAAAATGCACCATAAAATGTATTGTGCATTTTCTCCTGAATACGCAGATACCTCATATGTGGTGGAAATCAAATCTTTGGACACACGGCAGTGCTCGGAAGGCAAGGAGCGCCATTTGAATTTTTGAATGCAAAATTAGCTGCACTCATTAGCGGACGCCATGTCGGGTTTGAAGACCCCCTGAGGTGCCTAAAGAATGGAGCTCCCCCACAAGTCACCCCATTTTGGAAACTAGAGCCCTCAAATAATTTTTCTAGATGTTTGGTGAGCACTTTGAACACTTGGGGGCTTCACAGAAGTTTATAGCGTTGAGCCGTGAAAAGAAAAAAAATTTTTTTTACCACAAAACGGTTGCTTCAACTAGGTAGCTTTTTTTTTCACAAGGCTATCAGGAAAAAATGCACCATAAAATGTATTGTGCATTTTCTCCTGAGTACGCAGATACCTCATATGTGGTGGAAAGTAATTGTTTGGGCGCATGGCGGGGCTCAGAAGAGAAGGAGCGCCATTTGACAGCAAAATTGGTTGGAATCATTAGCGGACGCCATGTCACGTTTGGAGACCCCCTATGGTGCCTAAACAGTGGAGCTCCCCCACAAGTGACACCATTTTGGAAACTAGAGCCCTCAAATAATTTTTCTAGATGTTTGATGTGCACTTTGAACACCTGGGGGCTTCACAGAAGTTTATAGCGTTGAGCCGTGAAAAGAAAAATTTGTTTTTTTACCACAAAACAGTTGCTTCAACTAGGTAGCTTTTTTTTTCACAAGGGTAACAGGAAAAAATGCACCATAAAATGTATTGTGCATTTTCTCCTGAGTACGCAGATACCTCATATGTGGTGGAAAGTAATTGTTTGGGCGCATGGCGGGGCTCAGAAGAGAAGGAGCGCCATTTGACAGCAAAATTGGTTTGAATCATTAGCGGACGCCATGTCACGTTTGGAGACCCCCTATGGTGCCTAAACAGTGGAGCTCCCCCACAAGTGACACCATTTTGGAAACTAGAGCCCTCAAATAATTTTTCTAGATGTTTGATGTGCACTTTGAACACCTGGGGGCTTCACAGAAGTTTATAGCGTTGAGCCGTGAAAAGAAAAATTTTTTTTTTTACCACAAAACGGTTGCTTCAACTAGGTAGCTTTTTTTTTCACAAGGGTAACAGGAAAAAATGCACCATAAAATGTATTGTGCATTTTCTCCTGAGTACGCAGATACCTCATATGTGGTGGAAATAAATTGTTTGAGCGCATGGCGGGGCTCAGAAGAGAAGGAGCGCCATTTGACTTTTCAAACGCACAGACGCAGTGCACTGATCGGCCGCTGCAGGACGCACGGTCGGATGCGATAAAAAAAAGCGTCGGGGATACGTAAAAAAAAAAAAAGTCACGCCAAAAATTGACCATGGATGCAGATCCGTTATGTGCATCCCTGATCAGCGCTTGGTGGGACGCACGGACGGATGCGATACAAAAAGCGTCGCAAATATGGAAAAAAGTCACGCCAAAAATTGACCATGGATGCCGATCCGTTATGTGCATCCCTGATCAGCGCTTGGCGGGACGCACGGATGGATGTGATACAAAAAGCGTCGGGGATACGGAAAAAAAAAAGTCACGCCAAAAATTGAGCAGGGATGCCGATCCGTTATCTGCATCCCTGATCAGCGCTTGGCGGGACGCACAGACGGATGCGATACAAAAAGCGTCGGGGATACGGAAAAAAAAGTCACGCCAAAAATTGAGCAGGGATGCCGATCCGTTATCTGCATCCCTGTTCAGCGCTTGGCGGGACGCACGGACGGATGCGATACAAAAAGCGTCGGGGATACGGAAAAAAAAAAAAAAGTCACGCCAAAAATTGAGCAGGGATGCCGATCCGTTATGTGCATCCCTGATCAGCGCTTGGCGGGACGCACGGATGGATGTGATACAAAAAGCGTCGGGGATACGGAAAAAAAAAAGTCACGCCAAAAATTGAGCAGGGATGCCGATCCGTTATCTGCATCCCTGATCAGCGCTTGGCGGGACGCACAGACGGATGCGATACAAAAAGCGTCGGGGATACGGAAAAAAAAGTCACGCCAAAAATTGAGCAGGGATGCCGATCCGTTATCTGCATCCCTGTTCAGCGCTTGGCGGGACGCACGGACGGATGCGATACAAAAAGCGTCGGGGATACGGAAAAAAAAAAAAAAGTCACGCCAAAAATTGAGCAGGGATGCCGATCCGTTATCTGCATCCCTGATCAGCGCTTGGCGGGACGCACGGACGGATGAGGTGTAAAAATGGACAGGGGATACGGAAAAAAAAAAAAAAAGTTATACTCACAGTACCCAGAGGACTAGCAGGAGGAACACTGACCAGAAGAGCTGCAGAGGAACAGATGGCAGAGAGATGGACAGCTTTACAGGAGCAGCAGGCAGATCAGCAGAATGCCCAGGAAGGACCCAGCGATGGACGCAGATGTGATCAGGCCGGTGAAGACAGGTAAGAGGACGTCGGGGGAGAGCAGAGGGGGAGAGGGGGGGGGAGTGAGAGCAGAGAGGGGGGGGGGAAGCAGAGGGGGAGGGGGTAGAGCAGAGGGGGAGACCGGAGAGGGAGCTGCAGAACAGAGATAATGGGGGAGGCAGTCAGATCGCGGGGGGAGCAGATCGGGATGTCGGGGGGGGGGGGGGTTGGGGGGTGGGTTGGGGGGAGCAGATCGCGGGGGGGGCACGGCAGGGGCTACCATGGCAGCGCGCAGGGGCACCACGGGAGCGCGCAGGGGCACCACGGGAGCGCGCACGGGCTGGCTGCAAAGTGAGCACAGTACTCACGTGCAGCAGCGGTGACAGCTAGGGCGGCGGCGGCGGCAGCAGCGGCGGTGGCGTGGTACCACAAGTACCAGCCACTGCACGCTGCAGACATGTTGGGGGAGGGCTCGCAGGCCAGCACAGGCCTGGGGAGGGCGGCCACCGGCAAATCACACCGCCCCACTGCACACTGATTGGAGCGATTGCGCGTCATAGCACGATCGCTCCAATCAGTGCTGCAGGGGCTGGGGGAGACATGTTTGAGGTCCACCTATGATATGCTGCAGCAGCTGCGGCATCTCATAGCTGGATCTCACAGGATCGCACTAATTCGGGCATTATTTTTGCCGAAATTAGTGCGATCGATGTGGTTGGCGGTTCAGATTTGAACAGCCAATCACATCGATCGTCGATAGGGGGTGGCGATGCCGCCCCCCCTAGGGTCAAGCAAAGGTCCCCTGCTGTAAGAAACAGCAGGGGACATCATTTGAAAGCCGTTGCTATGGCCACGGCAATCAAATGAAGTTTAGGCAGTAAAATTACGTCCCTGGTCGTTAAGTCACGTTAAAATAGGACGTAATTTTACTGCCCGCGGTCGTGAAGGGGTTAATTACTTAAAAGTCCGAAGGCAGGGAGAAGGAAGCCAGCACTAATTGGTCTCATGGCTCGCATGTCTTAACAATGTAACATGGGCTTTGGATACGCGAGTTACGAAATTGCTGGAACCACGTCGTTACCAGAGGTAAGTCTAAGTTTTGCTATTTTTATGGGGGCAAACGTATTTGAATGAGAAGTGGTTGTCCAAGTAGTGGATAACCCTTTTAAGGAGAGGGTTCAGGGAGAAGTCACCGGGGACCTGCCTGTCTCTTGTGCAGCTGGATGGTTTTTATAGTATTGAAAAAGTTTAAAAAATTCCAGCTAATCCAAGTGGAGAGACCATGATGAACGCGTAGCACAGTGCTGAAACGTGTAGTCTGGGACACCCAGTTAGTTTTCTACCAGTCATTTAAATGTAGTGCTTTTTAATTAAATTATCAAATATTTTTTTTTTTATAAGAAAAACTTTTTTATCCACTTGGATTCGCTGGAATGTTTGAAACTGTTTCACTATTTGCTCCTGGAAGGATATCCACTCTGCTCTGCGCGACTCCACAGGACATAGATGCTACATGAGAGATCTCTATTACTGGTAAGCTGGCCTTTTTTCTTTTTCTATATATCGGGCTTTTAAAGTATGTTTTTATCTGAAACCCCATGGATTTGGCAGCATGTATTAGGCTACTTTTACATCAGAATTTTCTTGCCCGTAGGCAAAAAAATGCAAACTGCATATGACCGGATCCTGTGTATTGAATGTGCAACGCATGCAACCGCTATTGTTATTTTACCAGATACTTCTACTTGTGATAGATGCAGCGAGACACAGAATGTAATTGGCCGGCACTGGAGTCAGCTGATCGGGAGTCAGCTGAACTCCTGATCTCACAGCCCGCACACGCTGCGATGGATGCTGGTTAACAGCAGTTACTGCCTGCTGCTGATCACGTGTGACCGTGTGTGGGCTGTGTGGTCAGTAGTTCAGCTAAGTTCAGCTGACTCCAGTGTCAGACGATTACTTAATCTGTGTCCCGCTGCATCCTTCGCAGCGTGTGCGGGCTGTGAGGTCAGCTGAGCTCAGCCGGCACTGGAGTCAGCTGATCTGAACTCAGCTGAACTCAGCCAGCAGAACAAGTAATCAGATCAGCTGACTCCAGTGTCGGACGATTACTTGTTCTGTGTCACCTGCATCCATTGCAGAGTGTGCAGGTTCGAGTTCAACTGAGCTCAGATCAGCTGACTACAGTGCCGGCCGAACTCAGCTGACCTCACAGCCCGCAAATGTAATCGGCTGACACTGGAGTCAGCTGATCTGATTACTTGTTCTGCTGGCTATTTGGTCAGGAGTGGGGATGAGTGAGCAGTAAAATGCTCGGGTGCTCGATGGGCGAAGCCCATGTCTATTTATTTATTTTTTTTTAAATTCATTAAAAAAAAAAAATAAAAAAAACAACCCCAAACACATAACCCTAACCCTAGGGTTAGGGGTAAAAAAAATGCGTGGGCTCCCGCTGCATTTTCTATTACTAAGGGTAACTCAAGCAGCTACTTCATACTACCCTCCACTGCTTGGTGTTATCTTCACTGGCGGTGTTATCTTCACTGGCAATGGAAAATCCAGGGAAGCCCTTCTTTTTTTTAATTTTTTTTGCCCAAAAACTAAAAAAAATTACATGGGTTTCGCCATATTTTTGTATGTTAGCCAGGTACAGCAGGCAGGTATGGGCTGCACCAAACCCCCAGCTGCCTATTTGTACCCGGCTGGGAACAAAAAATATAGGGAAGCCCTTTTTTAATTATTTCATGAATTTCATGAAATAATTAAAAAAAATTACTTGGGCTTTGTACAATTTTTGATTCCCGTCGGGTACAACTAGTCAGTTGGGGATTGGAATCCACAGCGTAGGATAGTCCAAGCTTTCTGGGCCCCCTGCTACGAATTGCAGTCCGCAGTCACCCAAGAAAATGGCGCTTTCATAGAAGCTTTATCTTCTGCCGCTGTATCCAACTCTACCAGTGGAGCTGGTGCCGGGTGGCATGCTGGGTAATAAGGGGTTAATACCAGCTTTGTTTTACCAGCTGATATAAAGCCCAAGATTCTTAATGTCAGGCCACGTTTGACCCAGCTATTAAGAATCTTCTATAAAGGGTTAAAAAAAAGACATCACACAGAGAAAAAATATTTTATTAGAAATAAATACACAGACACACTTAGAGACTCTATCTTTATTACTCCCTCTCACCCCTCCACGATCTTGGTCTTCTTTCTTTTGTCTTCTTTCTTCAACTGATGCAACTCCACTAGAAAGCACGGGGGAGGAACTATTTTCTGGGCATGCTCAGTACTGAAAACAGGTTCCTGCCTACCAGAATGCAGTGACTTCCGGTAGAGCAGGATCCATCTCCTTGGAAAGCATTGCAGGTACTGCTGCAATATGAAGGATCCAATGAGATGCAGTATTTTGTTGGAGATCAAAAACGCTACAAGTAACGTTTTTGAAAAAAGATAAAATACCGCATCTCACCGGATCCAGTGTAACTGCATGTGACTGCATATTGCCGCGATTCCATTGCAAATGCATTGAAATGACTTTGCATTTGTAAAGAATCCGGCTTTGCAGCAAAAAATCCATTTGTGCCACAGTTAAAAAAACGCTGATGTGAAAGTAGCCTTATCTGTCAGGTTCACTTTGAGATCACAGTCACACATTCAGTATTGGTCAGTATTTTACATTAGTGTTTGTAAGCTGCCAAAACCAGGGATGGAACAACCAGAGGAAAAATGTAGTGGAAACACATCATCACTTCTGCATTTCTCATCCACTCTTGAGTTTAGCTTACAAATAATAATGAAAAATACTGTCCAAATACTGAACATGTGAACGTGACTTAAGTCTCATTCATCTGGTATTACTGCATGCATGGATTGCATATTTTATTACATAAAAAAATCTATTCATTACATCATCATCTATCAATTTCATCCTCATCCATCAATTACCTCATCATCATCCATCAATTACCTCATCATCATCCATTAATTACATCATTATCCATCAATTACATCATCATTTATCAATTACATCATCTATCAATTACATGATCATCATCCCTCAATTACATCATCATCCATCAATTACATCATTATCTATCAATTACATCATCATCCATCAATTACATCATCATCCATCAGTTACATCATAATTCATCAATTAAATTATCAATTGCATAAAAAATCCACAATATGGACTGCTATGGAACTTCCTGTGATGTCACAATGAGGAAATTTGTACTCCCCTAAAGAAATAAGTCTGGGAAGAAAACCTCCATAACAAGCATGTAGTGAAACATATCACAATATCTGACATGTGGATTTATATGAAATACATATTTTGTGTCTGACTCCATATGAAATCTGATTATTATGCTATGTACAATATGCAGTCTGATTGTAATATGATGTTGAATTTCGGTCCCTAAAAGAAAAGCAACTTCGTATATATATACCGGTACTGGATACGTCAGTAAATGTATGAACATTCACCCCGGTACATTTTTTATTGTCTTGACATATATAATAATGAAGCCTCTAGATCAGTGCTGCTCGGGATTTTATGAGACTTTGGAGTGTGCAATACCTTATAATTATAAATTAAACACACATTCGCACATGACAGATGATATAAATGATAACATGTAATGAAATCCATAATGTTCTCGAGGAAGCTCAGGAATTCACATTGATTTCAATAGGTGAATAGTTGTCTTGGTGACCTCCTTTGTGTGAAATACAACGATAATATTTCAGTGCTTGCGTTTTCAAGGATTTTATTTATTGTAAGAATCTTAATTACATATGAGCTTTTTCTGCTTCCACCAGTACAATAAAACCACTGCAAATTCTACATTGTTTACGCTTTTACATGGACATATTCTCTTTAGGTCTTCTACTAATGACTTTTTTTTTATAAATATTATGTCCTTGTGAGAAATTCACCCAAAAGTTATAGTTTTAATCTAAATAGATATACAGATATGTTCCGAATATTTCTTAATATACCTTGCTAAATGGATGTTTTCTTTACATAGAGCACCGCATTCCTTGCATTGAAAGTGAGTTAAATTCTTGAAACCTTCTATCTGCTTAGAGATGTTTTTTTTTTTCCTTTAACCAGTTCAAGACCAAGTCATTTACAGGTTTTTTTTGTACAAATAGTTAATCAGCTGTAACATTTTTTATCATTAAGATACTCAAATGATCTTTACATATATTTTTTTCATAATATATAATATTTACTGTATTTTTCATTTTTATAAGAGGCACCAGATTATAAGACAAACCCCAAATTTAGAGGAGGAAAATAGGAAAAAATAATTTTTAATGTAAAAATGAGGGATCATCTTATAATATGTCTTTAGGGGGAGTGGTGGTGGTGTAGCGGCTCAATAGGGTCACAGGAGGCAGGGTCGGCGATGTTGCGAGCTATTAGGAGGGGGTGTCATGGCTCAGGATTGTCAGTGGATGGCGGGTCGGTGATACCGCGGGTTTGGGAGTGTCACGGTGGCAGACACCATTGATCTGTCAGCAGGCAGTAGGCTCCATTGAATTTCCGCAGTTGATGAGATTGACTTTAAGAAAATGGCCGCACAGGCAGCGCATGTGCAGATAGGACTCCGTGGCCATGTTCTTGAAGTCCATCTTGTCAAGCGATGGTGATTCAATACAGCCGCAAGCCCGCTGTCAGATCAATAGCGCCAGGCACATCGCCGACCCTCCGTCCTGGGACCCTCCTGAGCCTCTCCACTGGACTGATATCCCCTCCTCTGACTCCGAGCCCTCAGCATTGCCGACCCTGCCTCCTGTGACCCCGCTCCACCACTGCCCCTCCGGTAAGCCATATCCGGAATATAAGACGCACCCCCATGTGAAACTGCGTTTTATAATTTGGAAAACACGGTATGTTATATTAATGACCTCTACTTTCCTTTTTTTGCCAAAAGGGCAATATCAGTGAAAAAATAATGGAAATATGTTTTTGTTTTTCACATTTTATTTTATAACCACACAGGACAACTGAGCTACATTTTCAGGGTATGTCTGGAACTTAAAAAAACAAACAAAATATGCCTAAGCAGTAACAGGCAAGTAGTTGCTACCTACCTTCTTGTTGTGCCCAGCACCATTCTTCACCTCACCACTACAGAGTGGTCACAGACAGCTCTGCTGGTGACACAATGGCTTTGTCAACAGAGCGGATGCGCTACAAGAGATAAAAAAAATGGTGCTATCTGAATGCAGAGTGTTATGTAAGAAAAATAGGGGTGAGCATATGATTGCACTCACCTTCACTGTGGGAAAATTAAGAGGTTGAACAGTGCTCATGTTGGAGCCTTGGAAGTGCTACTCATCCAGTGGATGTGGAGATATGATCCAATGGACCTCCACAGAATGAGATGTAATGCTGGATGAGGTATCTGGATATAGTGCTCACCACTGCGCATTTGATAATACCCTATTGGGATGACAAGGGTGTTTCACCCCTATTCATATGAGCACCACTCGTCTACGATTGCATGGATTTGGAACCATCTACCAAACAGGAACTCCCACCAAGGCTGTCTCATTTGCATAAGTCCTGGTCACACAAGGACATGGATAAGCACTTTTGTAAGAAATATTTCTTCATGCTATCCAAGAAATTTGTCCTGAAGGTCCAACACACTATTTCCATTTCCTTTATTTACTGAAGCTGCTATGATCTATACTTTACAATTGGTGTGTATGATGATGTCATGTCTTTGTAAGCTTCGTAAGCTTATTGGAAACATCTGTTACATTAGATACACTCCTGTGGATGTATTTCAATGCACACCTGAAACACACTGCTTCTTTGTGGAGCATCATGGGAAAGACAAAAGAAATCAACAGAAGTCTGGTTCATCCTTGGGTACAATTTTGAGTTACATGAAGGTGCCTTGTTCATCTGTACAAACAATTATATGCAAGTACAAACAAGATAGGAATGTCCAGCCTTGTGTTAAAGTCAAACTGTAGGAGGCAGAAAAGGAAATAAAATTTCAATAACCATGCTGCTGAATAGAACCAATGGATCAATGCATGGGGATGTTGTTGAAGAAGTCTTTATTATCAATGTCGGGTCCATACAGGTCCATTTCTTTCATTAAACTTCATACATACATAGAAATATATATTTACATTGTATGATTCTGTCCAGATCAGCTTTATAATACATACAGTATATGTATATTACGGAAGTAGCTAAATAAATCTGCAGCAGAGATCTAAATTTCTATATTAGTTCTTTAGATAAAAAAAGGGATTTTTATGTTTTATTTTTAGGTTTAACTTTTATTACCCATAGGCTCAAAAGCTCATAAAATACAATCTGAGGGCCCAACACATCTAAACTGGTATTATTCATGCTGATCTCGATGAGGAGATGAGGTGCAGTTAAAAGCTCTTCATTTATGAAGAGGTGTTGGCCTTTTCATGCCTCAGTAGAGCAAGACGAGTGGTGCTCACCTTTGTGTGCTCCTTGTCACAAAGCCTACTCCAGTTCCAGGTGGAAGAAGATTTAGGTATAGTAAATGCCACCGCTCATCATGAATTTGATGAGCATCAGTTGCCATGCCCTTGTCTCACTCCAGCCCTGACCACTTTGTCAGAGCTTGGCAAAAATTAAGTGAGAATACCCAATTTTGCTTAATTTTAGAACAGCCACCAGTTGTGCCAAAATTATTCAACTTTTCAATGCTTTGTATGCCAGTGTATTGATGTAAAAGATTTTATGAATTGGGTCTTTAAAAAAGACTAGAGCACTGGCAGGCAGGCATTGCTGGAATCGGGGAAGTTCAGTGAAAACTCAGTTTGGCATTTTATCAGTATCTAATCCTATAAAGGAAAAAATGTTTTAAAGGACACCTTTCTAAAGATAAAAGTTTTGTAGATAACTACACCATTTGCTGGTCATGCGTTGCTAAATTTTTTAAAAAAACATACTCGTGACTAGAGTTGAGCGCGGTTCGCGGTTCGAGGTTCTCCAGTTCGGGGCTCGAGTGATTTTGGGGGCTGTTCTAGATCGAACTAGAACTCGAGCTTTTTCCAAAAGCTCGATAGTTCTAGAAACGTTCGAGAACGGTTCTAGCAGCAAAAAACCAGCTAAATCCTAGCTTGGTTTCTGCTGTAATAGTGTAAGTCACTCTGTGAATCACACTATTATGACATTTCAGTGTATAGTGTGCGTGAACAGCGCCTTCAGATCACTGCTGTTTCTATAATGGCGATCGCCATTTTTTTTTTTTTTTCCTTGTCTTCCTTCCCTAAGCGCGCGCGTCTTGTGGGGCGGGCCAGCATGTCAGCCAATCCCAGACACACACACAGCTAAGTGGACTTTTAGCCAGAGAAGCAACGGCATGTGTGATAGGATGTCCATGTCACATGTCCCTGCATTATAAAACCGGACATTTTCCTCCAGGACGCCATTATCTCTTCTGCGTCTTTGGTGTCAGACATCACTGTCGCAGCTCCGTCCTCCTGAGTCCTATCGCCAATATAGCTGTATGCGCTCCATACACAGCATTAGACAGCTTAGGGAGAGCACTTTCTATCAGTCCTTTTAAGGGCTCAAACCGGCAGGGTCAGAGAGCCATAGGTGACAGGTCCTGAAAACAGAGAAAGCGTCTGTGTAGCCAAGGTCAGGGATTTCGTCGCTGCATTTCACCATTAGGAGGGAATAGAAAGGCAGGCTTCCATTAATCTACCCAGAGCCCCACAATCCTGGCACTGTACCCTCCTGTCCTCTGCACACTCCAACTCATTATAACTAAGCCATTATGCTAGCAAACACTCAGTGTACCTAGTGGCATCCTAAACGTGGCTATTGGACTTTGCTATAGTCCCACTAGTGCAAAGACATTTGCAGAGCACGTCTGCCTGCATTGCACACTCCAACTTTTTTTAACTAAGCCATTATACTAGCAAACAGTCAGTGTACCTAGTGGCATCCTAAACGTGGCTATTGTACTTTTGTCTACTCAAACTAGTGGAAAGATATTTGCAGCATGTCTGCCTGCATTGCACACTCCCAACTTTTTTTAACTAAGCCATTATACTAGCAAACACTCAGTGTACCTAGTGGCATCCTAAACGTGGCTATTGTACTTTTGTCTACTCAAACTAGTGGAAAGATATTTGCAGCATGTCTGCCTGCATTGCACACTCCAACTTTTTTTAACTAAGCCATTATACTAGCAAACAGTCAGTGTACCTAGTGGCATCCTAAACGTGGCTATTGGACTTTTGTCTATTCACACTATTGTAAAGATATTTGCAGCAAGTCTGCCTGCATTGCACACTCCAACTTTTTTTAACTAAGCCATTATACTAGCAAACAGTCAGTGTACCTAGTGGCATCCTAAACGTGGCTATTGTACTTTTGTCTACTCAAACTAGTGGAAAGATATTTGCAGCATGTCTGCCTGCATTGCACACTCCAACTTTTTTTAACTAAGCCATTATACTAGCAAACAGTCAGTGTACCTAGTGGCATCCTAAACGTGGCTATTGGACTTTTGTCTATTCCCACTATTGTAAAGATATTTGCAGCAAGTCTGCCTGCATTGCACACTCCAACTTTTTTTAACTAAGCCATTATACTAGCAAACAGTCAGTGTACCTAGTGGCATCCTAAACGTGGCTATTGTACTTTTGTCTACTCAAACTAGTGGAAAGATATTTGCAGCATGTCTGCCTGCATTGCACACTCCAACTTTTTTTAACTAAGCCATTATACTAGCAAACAGTCAGTGTACCTAGTGGCATCCTAAACGTGGCTATTGTACTTTTGTCTACTCAAACTAGTGGAAAGATATTTGCAGCATGTCTGCCTGCATTGCACACTCCAACGTTTTTTAACTAAGCCATTATACTAGCAAACAGTCAGTGTACCTAGTGGCATCCTAAACGTGGCTATTGTACTTTTGTCTACTCAAACTAGTGGAAAGATATTTGCAGCAAGTCTGCCTGCATTGCACACTCCAACTTTTTTAAACTAAGCCATTATACTAGCAAACAGTCAGTGTACCTAGTGGCATCCTAAACGTGGCTATTGGACTTTTGTCTATTCACACTATTGTAAAGATATTTGCAGCAAGTCTGCCTGCATTGCACACTCCAACTTTTTTTAACTAAGCCATTATACTAGCAAACAGTCAGTGTACCTAGTGGCATCCTAAACGTGGCTATTGTACTTTTGTCTACTCAAACTAGTGGAAAGATATTTGCAGCATGTCTGCCTGCATTGCACACTCCAACTTTTTTTAACTAAGCCGTTATACTAGCAAACAGTCAGTGTACCTAGTGGCATCCTAAACGTGGCTATTGTACTTTTGTCTACTCAAACTAGTGGAAAGATATTTGCAGCATGTCTGCCTGCATTGCACACTCCAACTTTTTTTAACTAAGCCATTATACTAGCAAACAGTCAGTGTACCTAGTGGCATCCTAAACGTGGCTATTGGACTTTTGTCTAGTCACACTACTGCAAATCTATGTGCAGCACCTCTGCATGACACCCTCCTGCTCTGTTTTTAATAAGCTATAATGATAGCAAAAAATACTGCCATTTAGTGGGATCATAGAACTGGCTGTTGTATTCCATTAGTGCCCCACTGGTGACAAGCTATTTATAGCACCTCTACATGACACCCTCCTGCTCTGTTTTTAATAAGCTATAATGATAGCAAAAAATACTGCCATTTAGTGGCATCATAGAACTGGCTGTTGTATTCCATTAGTGCCCCACTGGTGACAAGCTATTTATTGCACCTCTACATGACACCCTCCTGCTCTGTTTTTAATAAGCTATAATGATAGCAAAAAATACTGCCATTTAGTGGCATCATAGAACTGGCTGTTATATTCCATTAGTGCCCCACTGGTGACAAGCTATTTCTAGCACCTGTGCATGACACCCTCCTGCTCTGTTTTTAACAAGCTATAATGATAGCAAAAAATACTGCCATTTAGTGGCATCATAGAACTGGCTGTTGTATTCCATTAGTGCCCCACTGGTGCCAAGCTATTTATAGCACCTCTACATGACACCCTCCTGCTCTGTTTTTAATAAGCTATAATGATAGCAAAAAATACTGCCATTTAGTGGCATCATAGAACTGGCTGTTGTATTCCATGAGTGCCCCACTGGTGACAAGCTATTTATAGCACCTCTACATGACACCCTCCTGCTCTGTTTTTAATAAGCTATAATGATAGCAAAAAATACTGCCATTTAGTGGCATCATAGAACTGGCTGTTATATTCCATTAGTGCCCCACTGGTGACAAGCTATTTCTAGCACCTGTGCATGACACCCTCCTGCTCTGTTTTTAACAAGCTATAATGATAGCAAAAAATACTGCCATTTAGTGGCATCATAGAACTGGCTGTTGTATTCCATTAGTGTCCCACTGGTGCCAAGCTATTTATAGCACCTCTACATGACACCCTCATGCACATTTTGCTACGCTAATTTTATAGCAAACTCATGGAATTCATTGCTGCATTTCATAATTCGGAGGGATAGAAAGTCAGGCTTCCTTTAGCTTTTCCTTCTGTTCATAGACAGCATCTCCAAGAGCAATTTCCCCTCCACGTCTAAGTGTGGAGAGGCAGCTAGTGCACATGCGTGTGCCGATTTACCCCAGCTGCAGCCTAATTACAGTGTTTCGCCTAGTGAGTATGCTCAGCCTGACTGTGTTATTCCTGACGCTAAGTCTTCATTTCGGGATACAGCGCATGCTCCCACACTAAGTGTGAAAAGCCTCTTTGCACAGGTGCTTGCATTCCGTGCCGGGTCTAAGTCCTGTTTTGTGCCTAGACACCATGCTAAAGCTGATAGTCTTTTTTCAGAGACTGTATTTCATGCTACTGAGCATGCTCAGGCACTTACTGCATCAGAGACTAGGTCCGGTAATGAACTCTTTGGCCCTGCCCCTGATGTGGGGGTCCCATATAGACCACAGGGCATCAGGTGTCCTCCCAAATGGCTTGCAGAGGCCCACCCCTATGACTTGTCACCGCATTATTGATGGTCAGACGATGACTGGTGAGGTGTTTGGGTCATGGCAGCCATGAGGTCATCATTGAAGTTGCGGTTCCAAATAGGACGCTAGTTATGCCACTCATGACGTGTCACTCTACTTTTGTCTCCAGGAGGTGCATTGTGGTTCACCCTGGTTTGGGGCGGACCCAGGTTATAAAAGGGGCTGGAGCCAACAAGGAGGCGCGCAGTCTTCTATTATGCTCCGAAAGAGCACACCTCCATGTGTTGAACCCATTGCGGCTTTAGGCCAGAGGTAGGCAGGGATAGGGTGTCGATGCAGGCCACCACCACAGTTGGTAACGCAGAACGGTTAAGACCAGCTCCTGTCCTACCAGTCCTGCTTGTGCAGCCCAGTGGCATTAACAGGCCTGCTGCTGCTGATGCGCCTGCTGTCCACAGGTGTGCCCCTACGCACACGGTCAGCGTACTCAATGGCCCCTGTGTTGTTAACAGGGAGTTCCTGGGCTGGGTGGGCATGTGGACCCTGTGACGCTAACAGGGCTCCCAGTCTCCAGATCCGAATGGCGTCTAACTCGGTTCAGGCTACTATTAGTTTCATAGCCACACAGCTCTGTATCCTCCACCAAACCTTCCAGTTGCCAACCTCTCCTTTTCCAACTGGGAGCACGGTGGACACTGACTGCTGATGGGGATATATACCTTTCTCTTTCTTTTCTTATTAATTTTCGTTATATAGCGGTAACATAGTATATACCACCTTATCCAAATCTGCCAGTCCCACTGTAACAGATGGTGTTTCTTCAGCAAATGTTACTGTTGCTTAACCACCAAATCCACGGACCAAAACTTTTTTCCCCTTTCCAACACACCTGTTCCCCTTTCCACCAGCATCTGTCCTTTTTCAACTCATTTTGGTATATGACCAAAAGTGCAACTCTGCAGGGACACCGTACTCAACGCCATCTCAGCACAGCAGCCATCCCTCGGTCCCTCCGATGTGGACAAGTAAAAGACCATTTCCTCCTATCCATGACAAAGCGTTGAGATTCACTCTGTGCAGCACTGGTGTTTAGTGGAAAAGGGATCTAAGATTGCGTACCACATTCTGCAGATACTCCTGTATACGTGCGTCCATTTCTATGGCAGGAATTATTTTGCCAAATTTTGTCTTGTACCGGGGATGTAACAGTGTGGCAACCCAGTATTCTGGATTACTTTGAATTCGTACAATCCGAGGGTCATGTTGTAGGTAGTGCAGCAAGAAGCCGCTGATGTGTCTTGTGCATCCAGGAGGACCAAGTCCTTGGTGTGTTGGTGGCAGAGAGGTGAGAATCGTGCCTCCTTCCTCTGCCCTCTCACCACAACCTCGCACAACCGAAATGTGAGCAAGCTCTCACTCATCTGCTGAGTCTTCCATGCCCATCGCCAGTTCGTCCTCCATTTCTTCATGGGCTCCTGCACCTTCCTCAACACTTTTTGCTGATACTTTGCGCCCTTGTTAATCCCTCTCCCTCACCATGACTGCCGCTGACCATCTGGACCTCGTAGATCTTGTTATCCCTTCCGCATATGACTCCTCCTGTACTTCCTCCCCTTCCTCTTGTCCCAACACCTGACTCCGAATAATAATTACAGTGCGCTCCATCATGTAGATGACCAGAATTGTCACGCTGAGAATGACATTGCCAGTGCTAAACATCTTCGTCGACATTTGTAAACTGTGTAGCAGGGTGCATAGGTCCTTGATCTGACACCACTCCAGCAGCGTGATCTGCACCACCTCTGGATCAAGTTATCCCAGGCTATATGTCATAACGTATTGCAGCAAGGTTCGGCGGTGCTGCCACAAACGCTGCAACATGTGCAGATTCAAATTCCTGCGTGTGGGCACATCGCATTTCAGGCGTTTAACCACCAGACCTAAAGACTTCTGTAGCGACGAAAGTTGTTGAGCTGCTGTGTGCGCACGATGGAAGTGAGCACATAGCGAGCGTGCACGCTGCACAAGGCCATGTAGGCCGTGATGGTGTTTTAAAAATTGCTGGAGAATTAGGTTCAACACGTGAGCCATACAAGGCACGTGTGTCACATTGCCTTGACGATGGCCCGCAGCCAGGTTTGCATCATTGCCGCACACGGCTGTTAAGTCACCAACGGAGTCCGCTCCGTCAATTTGTACTCCGGTCGCCAGGTGACAACGTGTTCCTTTCATGAATAGTGCTGATGATGGGAGAGGAGTCGATGCCATCGGCGCAGGTGGACGCAGGTTATGCTCACCCACTGGGCTGCATTACCTTGACAGATGCAGAATCTCTGGCTGAATGTAGCTGGTGGGTATCTCACAGATGAAATACCATCATTCAGCTACAACCAATGGGAAGACACCACACCCTTTTTTATGCCCATCCTGTCTGCAGACCACTGCCAGACATAGCTATGACCTCTGGTTACTTTTACCACCAGTTCAGTTTTATGATTTTGTGTGCTTGTTACCTGACTACTTTTCCTGCTTGCTGTTTATGTACCTTGTTGGCCGATCCGCATTTCACCTCTGCTTGTTTTCTGATTAAGTCCTGGCCGTCCCATTCTGTTCCTGTTCCTCAATTAATGTTTTGACCCTGCCTGACTACTATTCTCTGGAACTGCAGCCTTCCACAGGTATTAATCACCTTGGGCCCTGTGCAATTCCTAATCCCTGTATAGGGGTTAAAGTGTTTCAGGGTTCTAGGGGTCCTGCTTGGTGAGTGGCTTCCCTCTAGCCTATCATTAACAGCCCATCTGAGTGTGTGGATCAAGGAAGGCGTTACACCGTGCTCTCTGCAGAAGGCCATGTGGTCCAGGATAGTGCTTTAAAAATTGCTGGACAACCAGGTTCAACACGTGAACCACACAAACCATGTGTGTTACATTGTCACAGCGAAGGGCCGCACCCATGTTTGCATCATTGTCGCACCCGGCCTTCCCTGGCTGCTGGTTGAGTGGAGACAACCATTGATGAAACTCGGTATCCAGAGCTAACCGTCCACAACTTCTCAGCGGTGTGACTCACATTTCCCATACATTTCAAAGTAAAACTTTGACTGCCTGATGGCATTGAGCTCTGCTGCCAGCATAGTAAGGAGGTGTGTGGTAGTCCTTGTTACAAGGAACGGTGGCCTGACCACACAGGGTTTGCGCCAAGGTGGAGGACCCACACGAGGTTGAAGAGGCAGAAGCAGTGTATTAACTTCTACATACAGAAGAAGGATTGAAACAACTCGTGGGGACGGCAAGACTTGGACAGCAGACCCTTCTCCATCTCTCACCATAGTTTGCCAGTGCCCAGTCAGTGACATGTAATGACCCTGTCTATGCTTACTGGTCCAAGTATCTGTGTTGAAATGCACGCTGTCGCACACAGAGTTTTCTCAAGGAAGTGGTGATGTTGTGTGCGACATGCTGGTGTAGCGCGGGCATGCTTTTCTTGGAGAAGCAGTGGTGATTGGGCATCTTGTACTGGATCACAGCGACAGACATAAGGTCTCTAAAATCCTGTGTGTCCACTAGGCGGAAAGGCAGCATTTCGGTAGCCAACAGCTTACAGAGGGATAGAGTCAACCTCTTCGCTTTGTCATGGGTCGCAGGAAGTGGCCTTTTATTTGACCACATCTGAGGGACAGAGATCTGGCTGCTGTGTGTAGACGGTGTTGAGTAGGGTGTCCCTGGAAAAATGCAGGTTTGTGAGGAAAGTGCAGGCGGAGACATGATGTTGCCATCATCCAATGTTGGTGCTATCGATGTCTGAGAGAGCTGTACACACTCACTTGTTTCTCCTTCCAAACCAACTGACGACCTACCAAGCAAACTGCCTGTTGCGGTTACAGTGGTGGAAGTTGTGGGTGGAAAAACAGGTGTGACAGCTGTCCCCACAGTCCTAGGAGATGACGAGCGCGCGGATGCACTGGAAGGGGCAGGCGGTGGATGGTTCGCTCCGCTAGGCCGCATTGCAGCACGGTGCGCTTCCCACCGGGCCATATGATATTTATTCATGTGACGATTCATGGAAGAAGTTGTCAAACTGCTGAGGTTTTGACCTCTACTAAGAGAACCATGACAAATTTTACAGATCACATAATTTGGGCGATCTTTTTCTATGTCAAAAAAGGACCAGGCTAGGCAAGGCTTAGAGGCCATGCGACCTGTTGATCCACCCCGAATAATGCTCAGAGGCAGAGTGGTGGCTGAGGATGCAGTTGTAGACGTGCTACCAGTGCTCCGACTCTGTCCAGGAAGGCGCAAGGTAACTTCGTCGTCGGTTGCATCCTCCTCCACCGCCTCTGTTGACCTCCTCGAGTGTCTGACTGTGGGTTGACAGTAGGTGGGATCTAGAACTTCATCGTCAATTGTTGTGTTTGCACTCCCCTCCCCCTCAGAACGAGCCTCTTCTTGCCCTGACCGAATATTTCAGTTGTCATCCCAATCGGGTATCTGCGTCTCATCTTCATCAGTATGTTCCTCATTGTCTATAACCACAGGTGTTGGAAAGGCAGCATTTTGGTAGCCAACAGTTTGCAGATGCTGAAAGTCAACCTCCAAGCCATGTCATGCCCTTCTAAAAGCATGTAAAACACAGCGAGGGGACTCCAACCACAGTCTCCCTCGTTGCCACTAATTGGGCCACACACACCCCACTTGACTGACATCGGTTGATGCCCCTTTTCAAAATGAAAAAGATGCTTTGCATGAAGCACTCTCAAAAATACGCGTGCCTTTCCCGTCCCCTGGCTGACCCAGGGGAAGAAAAGTCCTCTGAGAGCCATGACTTGTTCATCTTGGTTCTTTTAGAAACACAGCGAGGGGACTCCAACCACAGTCTCCCTCGTTGCCACTAATTGGGCCACACACACCCCACTTGACTGACATCGGTTGATGCCCCTTTTCAAAAAGAAAAAGATGCTTTGCATGAAGCACTCTCAAAAATACGCGTGCCTTTCCCGTCCCCTGGCTGACCCAGGGGAAGAAAAGTCCTCTGAGAGCCATGACTTGTTCATCTTGGTTCTTTTAGAAACACAGCGAGGGGACTCCAACCACAGTCTCCCTCGTTGCCACTAATTGGGCCACACAAACCCCACTTGACTGACATCGGTTGATGCCCCTTTTCAAAAAGAAAAAGATGCTTTGCATGAAGCACTCTCAAAAATACGCGTGCCTTTCCCGTCCCCTGGCTGACCCAGGGGAAGAAAAGTCCTCTGAGAGCCATGACTTGTTCATCTTGGTTCTTTTAGAAACACAGCGAGGGGACTCCAACCACAGTCTCCCTCGTTGCCACTAATTGGGCCACACACACCCCACTTGACTGACATCGGTTGACGCCCCTTTTCAAAATGAAAAAGATGCTTTGCATGAAGCACTCTCAAAAATACGCGTGCCTTTCCCGTCCCCTGGCTGACCCAGGGGAAGAAAAGTCCTCTGAGAGCCATGACTTGTTCATCTTGGTTCTTTTAGAAACACAGCGAGGGGACTCCAACCACAGTCTCCCTCGTTGCCACTAATTGGGCCACACACACCCCACTTGACTGACATCGGTTGACGCCCCTTTTCAAAATGAAAAAGATGCTTTGCATGAAGCACTCTCAAAAATACGCGTGCCTTTCCCGTCCCCTGGCTGACCCAGGGGAAGAAAAGTCCTCTGAGAGCCATGACTTGTTCATCTTGGTTCTTTTAGAAACACAGCGAGGAGACTCCAACCACAGTCTCCCTCGTTGCCACTAATTGGGCCACACACACCCCACTTGACTGACATTGGTTGATGCCCCTTTTCAAAAAGAAAAAGATGCTTTGCATGAAGCACTCTCAAAAATACGCGTGCCTTTCCCGTCCCCTGGCTGACCCAGGGGAAGAAAAGTCCTCTGAGAGCCATGACTTGTTCATCTTGGTTCTTTTAGAAACACAGCGAGGGGACTCCAACCACAGTCTCCCTCGTTGCCACTAATTGGGCCACACACACCCCACTTGACTGACATCGGTTGATGCCCCTTTTCAAAAAGAAAAAGATGCTTTGCATGAAGCACTCTCAAAAATACGCGTGCCTTTCCCGTCCCCTGGCTGACCCAGGGGAAGAAAAGTCCTCTGAGAGCCATGACTTGTTCATCTTGGTTCTTTTAGAAACACAGCGAGGGGACTCCAACCACAGTCTCCCTCGTTGCCACTAATTGGGCCACACACACCCCACTTGACTGACATCGGTTGATGCCCCTTTTCAAAAAGAAAAAGATGCTTTGCATGAAGCACTCTCAAAAATACGCGTGCCTTTCCCGTCCCCTGGCTGACCCAGGGGAAGAAAAGTCCTCTGAGAGCCATGACTTGTTCATCTTGGTTCTTTTAGAAACACAGCGAGGGGACTCCAACCACAGTCTCCCTCGTTGCCACTAATTGGGCCACACAAACCCCACTTGACTGACATCGGTTGATGCCCCTTTTCAAAAAGAAAAAGATGCTTTGCATGAAGCACTCTCAAAAATACGCGTGCCTTTCCCGTCCCCTGGCTGACCCAGGGGAAGAAAAGTCCTCTGAGAGCCATGACTTGTTCATCTTGGTTCTTTTAGAAACACAGCGAGGGGACTCCAACCACAGTCTCCCTCGTTGCCACTAATTGGGCCACACACACCCCACTTGACTGACATCGGTTGATGCCCCTTTTCAAAAAGAAAAAGATGCTTTGCATGAAGCACTCTCAAAAATACGCGTGCCTTTCCCGTCCCCTGGCTGACCCAGGGGAAGAAAAGTCCTCTGAGAGCCATGACTTGTTCATCTTGGTTCTTTTAGAAACACAGCGAGGGGACTCCAACCACAGTCTCCCTCGTTGCCACTAATTGGGCCACACACACCCCACTTGACTGACATCGGTTGATGCCCCTTTTCAAAAAGAAAAAGATGCTTTGCATGAAGCACTCTCAAAAATACGCGTGCCTTTCCCGTCCCCTGGCTGACCCAGGGGAAGAAAAGTCCTCTGAGAGCCATGACTTGTTCATCTTGGTTCTTTTAGAAACACAGCGAGGGGACTCCAACCACAGTCTCCCTCGTTGCCACTAATTGGGCCACACAAACCCCACTTGACTGACATCGGTTGATGCCCCTTTTCAAAAAGAAAAAGATGCTTTGCATGAAGCACTCTCAAAAATACGCGTGCCTTTCCCGTCCCCTGGCTGACCCAGGGGAAGAAAAGTCCTCTGAGAGCCATGACTTGTTCATCTTGGTTCTTTTAGAAACACAGCGAGGGGACTCCAACCACAGTCTCCCTCGTTGCCACTAATTGGGCCACACACACCCCACTTGACTGACATCGGTTGACGCCCCTTTTCAAAATGAAAAAGATGCTTTGCATGAAGCACTCTCAAAAATACGCGTGCCTTTCCCGTCCCCTGGCTGACCCAGGGGAAGAAAAGTCCTCTGAGAGCCATGACTTGTTCATCTTGGTTCTTTTAGAAACACAGCGAGGGGACTCCAACCACAGTCTCCCTCGTTGCCACTAATTGGGCCACACACACCCCACTTGACTGACATCGGTTGACGCCCCTTTTCAAAATGAAAAAGATGCTTTGCATGAAGCACTCTCAAAAATACGCGTGCCTTTCCCGTCCCCTGGCTGACCCAGGGGAAGAAAAGTCCTCTGAGAGCCATGACTTGTTCATCTTGGTTCTTTTAGAAACACAGCGAGGAGACTCCAACCACAGTCTCCCTCGTTGCCACTAATTGGGCCACACACACCCCACTTGACTGACATTGGTTGATGCCCCTTTTCAAAAAGAAAAAGATGCTTTGCATGAAGCACTCTCAAAAATACGCGTGCCTTTCCCGTCCCCTGGCTGACCCAGGGGAAGAAAAGTCCTCTGAGAGCCATGACTTGTTCATCTTGGTTCTTTTAGAAACACAGCGAGGGGACTCCAACCACAGTCTCCCTCGTTGCCACTAATTGGGCCACACACACCCCACTTGACTGACATCGGTTGATGCCCCTTTTCAAAAAGAAAAAGATGCTTTGCATGAAGCACTCTCAAAAATACGCGTGCCTTTCCCGTCCCCTGGCTGACCCAGGGGAAGAAAAGTCCTCTGAGAGCCATGACTTGTTCATCTTGGTTCTTTTAGAAACACAGCGAGGGGACTCCAACCACAGTCTCCCTCGTTGCCACTAATTGGGCCACACACACCCCACTTGACTGACATCGGTTGACGCCCCTTTTCAAAATGAAAAAGATGCATTGCATGAAGCACTCTAAAAAATACGCGTGCCTTTCCCGTCCCCTGGCTGACCCAGGGGAAGAAAAGTCCTCTGAGAGCCATGACTTGTTCATCTTGGTTCTTTTAGAAACACAGCGAGGGGACTCCAACTACAGTCTCCCTCGTTGCCACTAATTGGGCCACACACACCCCACTTGACTGACATCGGTTGATGCCCCTTTTCAAAAAGAAAAAGATGCTTTGCATGAAGCACTCTCAAAAATACGCGTGCCTTTCCCGTCCCCTGGCTGACCCAGAGGAAGAAAAGTCCTCTGAGAGCCATGACTTGTTCATCTTGGTTCTTTTAGAAACACAGCGAGGGGACTCCAACCACAGTCTCCCTCGTTGCCACTAATTGGGCCACACACACCCCACTTGACTGACATCGGTTGATGCCCCTTTACAAAAAGAAAAAGATGCTTTGCATGAAGCACTCTCAAAAATACGCGTGCCTTTCCCGTCCCCTGGCTGACCCAGGGGAAGAAAAGTCCTCTGAGAGCCATGACTTGTTCATCTTGGTTCTTTTAGAAACACAGCGAGGGGACTCCAACCACAGTCTCCCTCGTTGCCACTAATTGGGCCACACACACCCCACTTGACTGACATCGGTTGACGCCCCTTTTCAAAATGAAAAAGATGCTTTGCATGAAGCACTCTCAAAAATACGCGTGCCTTTCCCGTCCTCTGGCTGACCCAGGGGAAGAAAAGTCCTCTGAGAGCCATGACTTGTTCATCTTGGTTCTTTTAGAAACACAGCGAGGGGACTCCAACCACAGTCTCCCTCGTTGCCACTAATTGGGCCACACACACCCCACTTGACTGACATCGGTTGATGCCCCTTTTCAAAAAGAAAACGATGCTTTGCATGAAGCACTCTCAAAAATACGCGTGCCTTTCCCGTCCCCTGGCTGACCCAGGGGAAGAAAAGTCCTCTGAGAGCCATGACTTGTTCATCTTGGTTCTTTTAGAAACACAGCGAGGGGACTCCAACCACAGTCTCCCTCGTTGCCACTAATTGGGCGACACACACCCCACTTGACTGACATCGGTTGATGCCCCTTTTCAAAAAGAAAAAGATGCTTTGCATGAAGCACTCTCAAAAATACGCGTGCCTTTCCTGTCCCCTGGCTGACCCAGGGGAAGAAAAGTCCTCTGAGAGCCATGACTTGTTCATCTTGGTTCTTTTAGAAACACAGCGAGGGGACTCCAACCACAGTCTCCCTCGTTGCCACTAATTGGGCCACACACACCCCACTTGACTGACATCGGTTGATGCCCCTTTTCAAAAAGAAAAAGATGCTTTGCATGAAGCACTCTCAAAAATACGCGTGCCTTTCCCGTCCCCTGGCTGACCCAGGGGAAGAAAAGTCCTCTGAGAGCCATGACTTGTTCATCTTGGTTCTTTTAGAAACACAGCGAGGGGACTTTAACCACAGTCTCCCTCGTTGCCACTAACTGGGCCACACACACCCCACTTGACTGGCATGGGTTGACCCCCCTTTTGAATAAGAAACAGATGCTTTGCATGAAGCACTCTCAAAAATACGCGTGCCTTTCCCGTCCCCTGGCTGACCCAGGGGAAGAAAAGTCCTCTGAGAGCCATGACTTGTTCATCTTGGTTCTTTTAGAAACACAGCGAGGGGACTCCAACCACAGTCTCCCTCGTTGCCACTAATTGGGCGACACACACCCCACTTGACTGACATCGGTTGATGCCCCTTTTCAAAATGAAAAAGATGCTTTGCATGAAGCACTCTCAAAAATACGCGTGCCTTTCCCGTCCCCTGGCTGACCCAGGGGAAGAAAAGTCCTCTGAGAGCCATGTCCACATTGTCAGTGGACAGACGCGTGTGCTTATCTGCCAGCAGACCCCCAGCAGCACTGAAGACAGGTTCCGAGAGAACGCTGGCTGCAGGACATGACAAGATCCCCAAGGCGTACGTGGCGAGCTCAGGCAATTTATCCAGATTGGAAGCCTAAAATGAGCAGGGCTCAAGTTGCACAATAATGGAATCGATGTTTCCTTGCATATACTCATATATCTGTGTGTCCTCCTCTTTTTCCTTGTCCAGCTGTTTTGTTTTGGTATGAGTAAATGTCCTTGTCACTTTCCCATGTGTTTGTGTTGTGTTGTGAGTTGTTTGTCACCTTTTGGACACCTTTGAGGGTGTTTTCTAGGTGTTTTTCTGTGTTTGTGATTGCCTGCCATTGTTTCCTATGCAGTTCGAGTTCGGTTCGTCGAACGTTCGCCGAGCCGAACTCGAACGGGACCTCCGTTCGGCGAACCGACCTCGAGCCGAACCGGGACCGGTTCGCTCATCTCTACTCGTGACTACATGGAAATTTTACAAATTTTCTATTCTTGGCCTCTTCTTTTAGTATCCTATGAATCAATGGAAAGACAATTTTTATCCTAATAATTACAAATTCCAATGTTGGAATTTGTCATTGGATAACAAAAGAATCTGAGAACCCACTGTGAAGACTCAGCTTTTGGTCACTTGTGTGCGGATGAACTGTTCTTAATTAGGCCAGATATATGGGTCCTATTGTTTGTTAAACCAAGAGAAGTTAAGCATTGTCTCTTACAAGACTGATTGAAGCCTTATTGTCTGTAAATGTGTATTGTTTCAGCCCCTCTGACTGCATATTAAGGTAAGATAATAAGTATGCAGTCAGATTGAACTTGTGACAAATGAGAGAGCAGCCATCTCCACCAATCCTGTAAGAGAGCTGAGTAGAATAAAAGAGCCTTGTTTCTGTCACCAGGGTCAGACTTTTCATGACCTAGTTCACTTACAGAATCATTCTACATCATCTCAGTTGAAGAGCTTCAGTTCCGACTGAGGAAACAAAGAACTGCTTCACTTCGAATATTCTACAGGATTTCAGTTTAGAATCCACAGTTCGCCATGAAGATTCACAGAAATGGTTCCTAAGCTTGACGCTGTCTCTTCTCAGGGGGGTGTCCACCAAAGCGAAGTGCTGCTGGACTGGGATAGTTGGCTGTGGAAGCAAAGAAGTCACAAAGACTCTAAACCTTGGTGGACCTGTGGAAAGGTGAGACTTTGTTGCATGTATCATCTTGTGTTCTTGCTTGGAATGTACAATATGTTTTTGAATGTTGGTGAACCAATAAAGTCTTACCATTGTGTGGTTCACTCACCCTGTGTTGTCTGAGTAGTGTTTTGCCCACGGGAAAGTAGTGCAAGTGTTCAGTGGGATGAGCACTGGACTGTGCAGGTCAGCGAACGAGAACACCCACAATCCCCTGTGTCTCCGTTTAAGGGGGTGACAGGAGCTAGGTAGAAGGGTAGGTTGGGGGTGTAGTTTGTGTGGTTCACCACCAGAGGGCACAGAGTCCCCATAGTTGTTTGCAGGAGGGGGAAGAGAGAGTTTAGCAGAGTGGGATGGGCTAGTTAGAGATGAAAGGAGATCAGAGAGTAATGAAGTGGAGTCAAGGAAGCAGGCAGTAAGCTGCAGAGCAATTCGGAGTGAAGGATAGTCGGGTCCTGAAGGAAAGAAGGTTGCCCTGTTGTTTGAGGACTCGAAGTATGTTGCTATGATTCCCCGGGAAGAGGGAGGTCAGCATGGCCAAAGCACTCGTATTCGCAGCGAAAAGGACTGGTAAACCAGGAAGCCAATGGAAAACTCTGACAGCCGGGATAGCGAGATTAGCATGAAAATGCATGTGTCTGGGAAGAAAGAAGTGCCCTGATACTGAGGAGGAAGAGGTCCATCACCTAAATAAAGAGAAGATGTTGAATTGAAGTGCAGAGTTTGCCTCTCTTTTAATGGGACTGAAGCCTGACCCAGAGGTAAACAATACTACCCCTCTGAGAGTCAGCATCCTTTCACCACCCCTACAGACATTTCCCCTTTTTCATGGAGTGGACTGGTTGGGGGTAGCACGACTACTGCTACAACCCCCATCCTCAGCAGAGCCCCTACCGGTTCCTTCATCCGCTCCCACTAATTTATTTTCCAATTTTATCACAGTGAATACAACAGTGTGAAGATGATACTGTTGCATGCTCTTTAAGAAAATCTTCCAGTATTGTCTATTCCTAATTTAGATGTAGATGATGGATGTAAAAGGGCAATCAAGCTTCTAAACAGCATGTATAAGCTCAACTTTAATATGTACAGAGGATAAGAAAGTACTGAAAAAATTACCTCTGAATTCTATCATCCTTACTATCTGCAATACCTGGAATATGGTAAAGATATTTTTTTAGGTGCTACAGTAAACATCAAACCTCAGATGACTCATAGATGTGCATCATTTCCCACACCTCTGATGTTGATGGAACAAAGCTCCTTATCCAACGCTCGTTTCAAACAATCTTTTTAATTGTCACCAAAATATTTCTCACTATGGAAGTACAATAATGATCACAGAAACATCACAGCATGTGACAGATGGACAGCAGGGAAATGAGAATTACAGGAGCAGTATATCTTGTTTCAGCATGTAAATGTAATGGCTGATACATAGCGTGATGTTGTAAACTTAATGGTCTATTAACTTTAGTACACGCTAATGCCAGATTTACAACACTATTATTTTATACTATATCATAGTTATAGGTATATTTTAACAAAAAATAAAATGCATTGCTAACTCTGGCATTATTAGATCAGTTTAATATAGTGTTTATTGGTCATGGTATTCTTAACACATTGAAAACAGTTTATGAGAGAAAGTATCAGGAAGGCAATGTATCAAGTTCTTATAGTTAAAAATAAAGAAAATATTGATATTGCCAAAAAAAAAAAATCCTACTGATTTCTCACATTTAAAGGGACAGTTATTTTGTCTGAGATGCAAAAATTTGCTTCATGGCATTAAAAAGTCAGAAAATAGTTTAATGACGGTAGTTTAGTGACGGTATTGTGAACTTCTTATGTGCATGGAAAAAAGGAGGTGAGTGTATTCATCAATTTTCAATTGTGTGATCCTATGACTCTAGATTCATACCATATGTTATTTAGAGATCAGTGAATCCAGTTGTAACTAATTTAATTAATTAGAGACTTAAAATTTAGATTTGCAAAAATCTGAATTTTGGGGATTTGACTTGAATGAATCAAATGAAAAGGTGGTAAGAAACTCCGCATTTTACTGGATTCCATTGAAAGCTTGGAAAGGGTTAAAGGGTATCTGTCAGGTGGAATATGCACACAGAACCATGAGCAGTTCTGAGTGCATATTGCTAATTCCTGCCTAACCATCCCTGTATCTTGTACATAGATAAAGAGATCTTTAGAAAATGTTTTTCTAAAGATCTCTTATCATATGGTAATGAGCGCAGGGACAAGTCGCAAGGGCGTTACTTCCCCCGACCAGTCCACCCTCTTAGCATGTTAACACCCCCAAAGGGGTGTGCTATCATGGTACTCATTCCAGCATCACCAGCGGTGACGTGTGTACCTGTGTCTGCTGTCTCCACTGTTCAGAAGTCCCCAGCATTTCTGGTCATGTGCAGTATAAAGCCGGGTGTACACGTCACAGCTTCAGGGAGGTCTAGTGTGCATGACCGGAAGTGTCGGGGACTTCTGAACTGCGGAGACAGTGGAAACAGGTACGCACGTCACAGCTGGTGATGCTGCAATGAGTAGCATGTCAGTACGACCCTGTGTGCATGCTACCATGCTAAGATAGCGGACTAGTCGGGGGAAGTAACACTCTTGCGACTAGTCGCTGCCCTCATTAACATATTTTAAAGGATCTTTAGAAATACCTTTTCTAATGATCTTTTTATTGATGCTAGTGTATACAGGGACGGTTAGGCAGGGATTAGCAATATGTACCCAGAACTGCTCGTGGTTCTGGGTGCATATTGCACTTGACAGGTTTCCTTTAAGAAGATACAATTTTTATTTTTACCTTTCCTTACCTGTTCTACCCCTCTGGCAATCAGTAACTGATCCTTTGCTATTTTTGCTGTTGACCACAGCTCCATTCCAGTTCGGAGGCCTGTGTGGGGTGTCCCTTGTACTTCCCCATCAGTGACTACCTGAGTCAAAGCATAGGAATAAGATTAGACCCAGCATCAAATGTATTAATTGATCATCAAAGAAAGAAAGTTGGGGCAAATCAGTAAAATTTACGCTTGTTCCTATATCAATGAAAAAAAAAAAACATTTCACATTGTGATTCAGCTCTAATATAAAAAAATAAAAACTAAACCTAGAGATTATTTAAAATAATTAGGAATGTCTTCCCCACAGTGTATGTCTGTATGTTCCTGAAACAAATAATCTTGGTGAAGTTTTACCAAGTACATACATGTTAATTTCAAACCTTTCGATTCATATGTTAACATGGCTCATCAACAGTGGCCAGTGCTCAGCAACAGTGGATAGGGCTCATCAACAGTGGACAGTGTTCATCAATAGTTGATAAGGCTCATCAAGAGTGGATAGGGCTTATCAACAATAAACACTGCTCATCAATAGTCGACAGGGCACATCAACAGTGGGCAGAGCTCATCAACAGTGAACAAGGCTCATCAACAATGCTTAGTGCTCATCATCAGTGGAGAGGGCTCACTAACAGCAGACAAAGTCGTCAACAGTGAACAAGGCTCATCAACAGTGCATCATGCTCATCAACAGTAGACATGGCTCGTCAACAGTGGACAGGGATCATAGACAGTGGATGGTGCTCATCAACAGTAGACAGGGCTTATTCATAGTGGATAGTGGTCCTCAACAGTGGACAGTTCTCATAAACAGTGGATAGGGCTCATCAACAGTAGACAGGGCTCATCAATAGTTGATAAGGCTCATCAAGAGCCGATAGGGCTTATTAACAATGGACAGGGCTCATCAATAGTGGATTGGGCTCATCAAGAGTGAGCGGGGCTCATCAACTTAGGATAGAGTTCATCAACAGTGGATAGGGCTCCTCATTAGTGAACAAGGCTCATCAACAGTGAATAATGCTCATCAACAATGGACAGGGCTCGTCAACAGCAGACACGGTTCATCAACAGTGAACAAGGCTCATCAGCAGTAGACAGGGCTCATCAACAAGGGACAGGGCTCATCAAAAGTGGATAGTGATCATCAACAGTAGACAGAGCTCATCAACAGTTGATAGTGGTCATCAACAGTGGACAGGGCTCATCAACAGGGGACAGGGCTCATCAACAGGGGACAGGGCTCATCAACAGGGGACAGGGCTCATCAACAGTGGACAGGGCTCATCAACAGGAGTGAAACTTCGTATTCCTGGTCTGCACCTGCAAACCAAATAGTGTGAGAACGTTTCTCCTTCTCATAGGTATGTTAGAAACATAAATAAGAATAGTCTACATAGAGAACAATACTATTTATATAGTTGTGCAGTAATGAAAGAACCTAGATATTCATAAAGTCCTTCACACAAGTGCCGAGCCCCAGATTTATGTGTTGCCCTGCTTCCTGCTTGTACTATTTGTACTGTACTGCTTTCAACTTCTGCCATATTTATTAAAAAGTTACATCAGTTTATTTCAGGATGAGCTACTACTTTGCATGCCAAGAGGGAGAGGTTGCATTTTATTTTTACTATACACTATACTGGACTTTGAAGAAATTATTTGCCCTAAAATAGAAAGCAGTATGTTGGCTTCCAGCAGTTCTTACTGACTTTTATATATACGAACTTGATTTATCTTTATTAGTTTTGTGCTTATTTTAAATTAATCTCCATTTTTTTCTTACTTTATGTTGACATTTTTGGGTTTTCAGTACCAATTATTTGTTTTTTTCACGGAAAAATTGTCTCAAGTTACAATATTTTCCTTTTCTAACGGTCATCTCAGAAATAATTAACATTGTAACTCAAATAACCACTGTATTCTGGAATTTTGTTCTTTATATTTTGTTAAAATTACATAACAAAAAAGGTTCAATAACATTGGTTATGTTATATAAAGTTATTACTCAAGTAAAATGTTTACCATAATTAGTCAGAGTACCGGTAGTTTTGTGGAACTGGTCACATAAGGACCCACACAGTAAGCTTAATTATTTGTTTGGCTGAATGCCTTCTTTAACCAGTTTTATTTTTCCAAATAAACACTATGACAATACCATTTAATTTCTTTTTCAAAATACTGTAGTTATATAAACTAGAAGTGACATTAGCAAGCCATGTACAGTGCCTACAAGTAGTATTCAACCTCCTGCAGATTTAGCAGGTTTGATAAGATGCAAATAAGTTAGAGCCTGCAAACTTCAAACAAGAGCAGGATTTATTAACAGATGCATTAAATCTTACAAACCAACAAGTTATGTTGCTCAGTTAAATTTTAATAAATTTTCAACATAAAAGTGTGGGTCAATTATTATTCAACCCCTAGGTTTAATATTTTGTGGAATAACCCTTGTTTGCAATTACAGCTAATAATCGTCTTTTATAAGACCTGATCAGGCCGGCACAGATCTCTGGAGTTATCTTGGCCCACTCCTCCATGCAGATCTTCTCCAAGTTATCTAGGTTCTTTGGGTGTCTCATGTGGACTTTAATCTTGAGCTCCTTCTACAAGTTTTCAATTGGGTTAAGGTCAGGAGACTGACTAGGCCACTGCAACACCTTGATTTTTTCCCTCTTGAACCAGGCCTTGGTTTTCTTGGCTGTGTGGTTTGGGTCATTGTTTTGTTGGAAGATGAAATGACGACCCATCTTAAGATCCTTGATGGAGGAGCGGAGGTTCTTGGCCAAAATATCCAGGTAGGCTGTGCTATCCATCTTCCCATGGATGCGGACCAGATGGCCAGGCCCCTTGGCTGAGAAACAGCCCCACAGCATGATGCTGCCACCACCATGCTTGACTGTAGGGATGGTATTCTTGGGGTCGTATGCAGTGCCATCCAGTCTCCAAACATCACGTGTGTGGTTGGCACCAAAGATCTCGATCTTGGTCTTATCAGACCAGAGAACCTTGAACCAGTCTGTCTCAGAGTCCTCCAAGTGATCATGAGCAAACTGTAGACGAGCCTTGACATGACGCTTTGAAAGTAAAGGTACCTTACGGGCTCGTCTGGAACGGAGACCATTGCGGTGGAGTACGTTACTTATGGTATTGACTGAAACCAATGTCCCCACTGCCATGAGATCTTCCCAGAGATTATTCCTTGTTGTCCTTGGGTTAGCCTTGACTCTTCGGACAAGCCTGGCCTCGGCACGAGTGGAAACTTTCAAAGGCTGTCCAGGCCGTGGAAGGCTAGCAGTAGTTCCATAAGCCTGCCACTTCCGGATGATGCTCCCAACAGTGGAGACAGGTAGGCCCAACTCCTTGGAAAGGGTTTTGTACCCCTTGCCAGCCTTGTGACCCTCCCCGATCTTGTCTCTGATGGCCTTGCAATGCTCCTTGTCTTTCCCATGTTGACCAAGTATGAGTGCTGTTCACAAGTTTGGGGAGGGTCTTAATTAGTCAGAAAAGGCTGGAAAAAGAGATAATTAATCCAAACATGTGAAGCTAATTGTTCTTTGTGCCTGAAATACTTCTTAATACTTTAGGGGAGCCAAACAGAATTCTTGTGGTTTGAGGGGTTGAATAATAAATGACCCTCTGAATAAACTTTTCACAATTTAAAAAAAAAAAATAAAAAAAGAAATAACATTCTTTTTTGCTGCAGTGCATTTCACACTTCCAGGCTGATCTACAGTCCAAATGTCACAATAACAAGTTAATTCCGAATGTGTAAACCTGCTAAATCTGCAGGGGGTTGAATACTACTTGTAGGCACTGTATATCTTCCAGTGCGTTGATCATTCACTGGAAAAGTCCCTAAAGTTTTGCTACAAATAATTATGAACATGATAGTTAACTTATAACAATCTTAATTATCTAGCGACAAAAGTTATAACTAATATGCCCTAGCACTCCCTATGTTACACCACACAGGGAAGAGGGAAAACTTGCAATAACCCCTGTTAGCGGCACAGGGGATATGCAAATTAACAGAGTCGCTGTAACCTTTGTTGGTACTCACAGAGGCTATGCAGTAGGTGAATGAAGAAACGTAGGTGAAAGCACACCGTGCTATATGTGTTCCCACACAGGTGAATTACTGGAAAGTGGAGTAACCCTCTCACTATCTGGCTAGCGGTGTGTTCGGTACCTGCCTAGCAGCCTGCTCTAGTTGCGGAGTAACCCTCTCGCCGAAGCCAGACTGCAGTCTTGCAGAGCACCTGCCTAAATCTGCCTGAACTAGTTGTGGAGTAACCCTCTCACAGGAATCAGGCAGCGGTGAGCACAGCACCTACCTAAGCGAGCTGCACTAGTTGCGGAGTAACCCTCTCACAGGACTACAGGTCACGGTATAGCGGGAGCTAATAGCAGATGTGTACGTGGAGCCCAGATGGTGGACATCTACACACATTCACCAGCAAACAAAGAATGATCAGAGCATGCTGCCATGCTTGCAGCTGCACTATTTAAAAGCTAAGCCATGCCCCCGGCTGCATCACCGATAATGTTACCTGCCGACCAATCAGATGGTGCCACAACATCAGGTCTGCTGATGCTAGACCACTAATCACGACCCGCCATGTCACGGGCATGCTCAGTGCTGCGAATTTCAGACAAACTCTGGAGACCTTGTTTTCCATAACTGAACATGCTCCACAGCATTCACTATGCTGTCAGGAACAAAGTTTCCCCTAAGATCCCGGATATAACTTGTCCAATGTGGGTGCTTGGTTTAAAGGTGGAGCTAAGCAGCAGTTCCGGTGGCAAAAACTGTATGGGAGACCTTTGGAACCAAAGCTTCCCTGGACTCAGCTTCAGAGCTAGAAACAACCTGATGCCTGTGTGTGTGTGTGTATGTGTGTCCACTAAAGGAATAAGAGAACATCATAGTTCATGTTTTGAGGGGAAAATGTAACCCTGCACTTCACAGTTATTCACCAAAAACCTGCTTACAATGGAGCTGGGAGCTACAGGGCATTAATAGGAGCTTTGATTGGGTGCTGAAGGACACTGTTAGTATAAGAAGCTTATATGTGAGGTAATATGATGTCGGAGCAGAGGCAGAAACAAATGAAAAAAGCCTGTGGAGCCTCTGTTAGGAGTCTCGACACAGAAACTAGCCAGATATCCCTTTGGGAAGGACCTAGCCAAGGAGTGGCTCTTTTTAGGAGACCACCATATTAAGTGGCCCTTTTAGTCAATAACCAACTCTTTGACAAATTTAAAGATACGACAAGGGAAATATCAAGGCCAGGTATACATCCACAGACAGCTGTTTCGGGGTATTGCCCCTAATCAGTGTGGAGTAGGATTCTGGCCAGGTGGGACCAATGACTAGTAGACCACAAGAAAAAACAATCACTGATCTCGGGGAGACCAGCCAGAGAAAATACTGCCGGCAGCCAACGAAGGGGCTCAACACAGTGAAATCCTAGGTACATTGCCCCTTGGGAAATATGCAAATCAAAAAAGTCCGTGGAGCCTCTGTTAGGAGTCTTGACACAGAAACTAGCCAGATATCCCTCCGGGAACAGACAGACACAGGCAGACACAGACCGATAAAGAGACAAATAGACAAAAATACAGATAAACAAAGAGACAGACAGACACAGACAAAAAGGCAGACAAACAGGGAAAAAGACTGACAGGGAAAGAGACAGACAGAGACAGACACAGATAGAGACAGCCAAAAATACAGACATACAGAGAGACAAATAGACACAGACAAAAAAACAGACACAGACAGGAAAAGAGACAGACAGGGAAAGAGACAGACAGAGACAGACAGGGAAAGAAAGCGAGATAGAGAGACAGACAGACAGGCAAAGAGACAGACAGACAGAGACAGACAGGGATAGAGATACAGAGACAGGCAATGACAGACAGAAAGACAGGGAAAAGTATAGAGAGACAGACAGAGACAGACAGGGAAAAAGATAGAATGACAGATAGAGACAGACACAGAAAAAGATAGAGAGACAGACAGGAAAAGAGACAGACAGACAGACATACAGAGACAGACAGAAAGAGATAGTGAGAGACAGACAGAGAGAAAGAGACAGACAGACAGAGAGACAAAGATTGAGACAGATAGAGACAGACAGACACAAACAGAGAGATAAAGAGACAGATAGATAGAGAGGGAGACAGACAGAGACTGGGAGAGTGCGAGAGAGACAGAGAGACAATTACTTTACCGGGCAACGCCGGGTACTACAGCTAATAGTTTTATAAACTAGAAGTGACATTAGCAAGCCATGTATATCTTCCAGTGTGTTGAATATTCACTGGAAAATGTCCCTAAGGTTTTGCGCCAAATAATTATGAACATGATAGTTAACTTATAACAATATTAAGGCTATGCTTAATTGAAAATGTGAGGTGAAGAAACAGCATTGAAAAAGAAGGGGAAAAAAATGTGTTTTAAATGGAGATTTCATTTGTACTGCTGAACATCCATCTTCATTTTTGCTAATTGTATGTCAAAGGATTAATTTACATATAGCAATAAATGACATTTGCCACAAGCAAAGTGATTATTTCAAATGGCATATCCACTTGCAATTCAAATGACAACCATCGAAATGACAAGTTGTAAATGGTGACATAAAATCAGACATTTCCTCCTTAGTTCTGTGAACTTTTATTTCATTTCATTTTCTATTTTTTATTCAGTTTCAAAGTGTTCAATATCTTATTTAATTTGACCATAAACTCAGTTCACGTTCAGCTTTTTCATTTTGTTGACTAATAGTGCTTTTGTACACAAATGCCATTGAAAAAGCCTAAATACACAAATGTGATGTGATAAAGGGCACCAACCACCAGAGTTTTCCTAAATAAACTAAAGCCAGTGCTATATTGGCACTATCACCTCGTCTGTCTGCTTGGCCTCTGTAGATGCTAGACTGTATGGGCTCCTTCCAGGTATGAGTCATTTCTGTCACTGATAGGGGGCATGTTAGAAATGTAGCCCATACAGTCTAACATCTACAGAGGCCAGGCAGCAGACAGGGGCGGGAATAGATAGCAAAACCCAACCCACATATTAGCTAATCGGCAGCTGCTGCCAATCAAACAGCTGTACATTTCTGTAATTATACTTGTCTATACTTCAGAAAGTATACATCCTAGCTGACAACTAAAGGTATGTATAGAATCAGCATGATAGTGCCACTATAGCACTGGCTTTAGTTTATATACCAAAATCCTGGTGATTTGATGTGCTTTAAATAATTACCAGTTTTATAATTTAAAGACCTCCCATACTTTTTTTATATCTGTCGGCAGTACAATAGATGCGCCAATTTTATGTCCGATAGGTATCTTCTCAGACTCTCCCATACAAAGAAGCTCTCACATGGCCAAACGCTCCTGTGTTCCTTATGAGAAAGCCACTGTCAGTCATCTCTGGGGATGACATCTTTTTCAAATTTGGACATGTTGGATCTTTCGTTTGCCAGGGTACAGTTGTGTAGAGGCCTTAAGGCATGAATATGTTTTTATCAGAGATGACAAAATTAGATTTGGGTTGGTTCACTCAAATCTGGCCAGAAAAATAGATTTGGCTTGAATAAATACCGCCTAACCAAAACTGCCCCAATTGCTGTCAGGGTAAGAAAGGGGCTACAAATTTTGTTTTAGACCTCCATCCATGTTGGTCTTCATTTCATCTCATGTTCCATTGCAGAGATGATGACAATCTGAGGCTTCTAATGAGCATGACGTGCAATGTTCCCCACCACCCTTGGCTCCAATATGACTATGTGAGGCCAATCATTGGTTTTAGATAAACCGTAATGCTAGAATGGAATTAAGAAAAGAAGACTGGAGCTGAAATGTCAGATGATCCATTAGTGCAGATGAGTAAATGTGAATGTAAAGGTTTTTTTACTTTTATTTTAACCTTCCTTACACTGCAAAAAAATGTATTTTCTGTTTTCTTGTAAGTTTAATCCTGAAAAATGTTAGATTCCTGCAATTACAAAATTCACAGGAAATTCTCTACTTTTTATGAATTAATAATCAATAGTTAATTAAATAGAATCACATATAATTCCTTTTATAGAGGAGTTGATGTTCCATTAAGCTGATTTATTTTCCTTGATTCCTACAGGGTATTATTTTTTGTTGGTACTTGCAGTCAGCAGCTATTTACAAAGCAACAATCACTTCATGGACGATGGACTATTGCTTAGTTGCCTCTCTGCATAAATGGGGTCCACTACACCAAGCATTATTAGCAGTATGAACTCATAGAGGGGACATCAATGATGAGGTACTAGAGCACCAATGTTGTCCTATTTGGATGGTCTCTTTAACACTAGAAGTCCCAGAAATTTCGAGCTCTCGAAAGAGGGTGAAATGACCCTTAGTCCAAACTAAATCGAACTAACCAGAAACTAAATGGCTAAACTCAATGGAAAACAAATATAGTAGCAACAAATACCAATAAAAAGACCCTCAGTGAAAAGGTATATCCAGTAGCAAAAGGGTTACTTACATAAATCTCATAAGAGACACAAGAAATTAAAACTTAACATTTATTAAGATAATACTAAAAAGTGAACAAGGTCACTAGTGAACGTGATTCTTAAAAAGGAAACACATATGGTGCCTGGTCACAACCACATACATACCAACACCAATGCGTAGGGCACACAAAAACACCCATAAGTGTAATGACCCAAGCAACTGGCCATACACACTCCAAAGCCTAACCTTTAAAGGAACCGCCTCACAGGGGTGGGCTAAGGGAAACAATAATGGGAAGGTGAAAAGACCTTAATCAATTTTAACAGCCTAGGAAGCCATTTTTACTATAAATGGATCCTGCCAAAAAGGAAAGGTCTCACCAAATCAGACGGGCTTATCCATACATCAAACCTGGGACCTCATGACTCCTGGTATATCATGTAACGTCCTTCGTTGGTTTATTGTTATGGTGCAGAATAGTAGAGAGCTTCCGACGCGTTTCAATATATCTTCAGGGAAGTCATCATTAGTAACAAAAGCACCGCGTTCTGTCAGTGCATATGAAAGCAACTGACCATAATAAATGTCCTTGCTGGACACACGTGTCCTCAGCACCAAACCTAATTCAAATGTGCCGCGTCATTACACTTATGGGTGTTTTTGTGTGCCCTACGCATTGGTGCTGGTATGTATGTGGTTGTGACCAGGCACCATATGTATTTCCTTTTTAAGAATCACGTTCACTAGTGACCTTGTTCACTTTTTAGTATTATCTTAATAAATGTTAAGTTTTAATTTCTTGTGTCTCTTATGAGATTTATGTAAGTAACATTCAATGGAAAACAACAACCTCCTGTGGTGCGACAGTAATGGCTTTAATTACAGAACAAAAGACGGTGATTGTAGGATGTTAGCTAAAATCCATCAGGTCATTCGACCCGTCTCTGGGTTCCAAAGGTAGAAATGTTAAATGACCCCTCTCTGGGACTTCTAGTGTTAAAGCAGTTGGCCACTATTTGACCAACACATTTTCTATCCCTGTTTGCCCCTAGTAAATTAAAAACACCTATCCTCACTTCTGGTGGCAGCACTATTCCAACTGTGTCAACAATGGCTCTTTTGAAGATCATGTGCCATTGTAATGTCAAGAAGATGCTTGTGGCCAATCAGCGTTGGCTTCACTCTCTTCTCTTGCTCACTGCACAATAAACCATTTATAATTCCTCTATATAATTCACTGGCTCGGTGTTGCTCTGCATAGTCTCGGCCCCAATGTCATAACAGAGAACTCATATTTGCGGGCAACATTTTGGGAGCCCCTATGGTGCCAGAAGAGCAGAAAAATCTCAAAAATGACCCCATTGGAGAAATTGCACCACTGAGGGAATTAATCTATGACTGCAGTGACTATTTTGTAACATCGACTCCAGGATTTTTTTTTGCGAATTGCAAACTTGCAAACCTAGTGCTTATACATTGTGCCATGCTTTTGCTTCTAGAGACACACACCACATAAATTGTTAATTGGGCTCTCCCCACTACAATAATTCTATAGATATGGCCACTTGTTGCAGATTAGGCACAGTGTGGCTCAGAAGGATGGGGGGAATTTTGATTTGGGAGCACACTGAATTTTTATTGATGAGGTGGGAACCACTTCACTTTTCAAGAAACCTTGTTCTATCAGTAACATGGAAACCACCTACATTTCCAGTGACAGATGACAGACCTGAGTGGGAGCTGGTTTACTGTAGGATGTCAGGGTTTTTTTTTGTAACATTTAGAAGTATATAACATTTTTGGGTTGCTTTCAATAAAAGACTGGGATCACATTTTTGTGTTCTATATGCTGAAAATGTATGTTGGGGTTTCCATCAAAATACCACAAAAATGTCATTCAGACAAAAGCCCTGACATAACAACTCACTCTAAAGAATCAAATGAAGATCCTTTGGACTCTGCTTGGTCTCTAGCTTTTTAGGCACTAAGGATAACTGTGATAACTTTTCATGTCTCAGAGGAAACCCAACTTGAAACGTGCGTTGGTTCTGGTGATATCTCCTCATATTCCAGGACAGGGCCACATGGGTAAGCTGGATCTTTAATATTTAATCTATGTGCAGGTAAGTCAACATTGTGGCTCTTATGCTACTACATTGTAGGCTGTGCACCTTTAACCTCAGATTCCACACTGCAGGGTATGTGTATAGCCACAAAATTATAGGGATTATGCCCTCATTTATATTTAGTGCTTTCTAATACCACACTGCTGATTGACTGCATATTTACTGAGAGTACAATTTATGGATAATTTCACTCGCATATAATGTTAGGCACATCTCATTTGTAGCACCTGTATGCATTCACTGCCTCTATTTGCATTGACAATGTGACTCTGATTTTTATTACAACAGCTGCTTCTGTCAAACTTATATATTAATTTGGCAGCATATGTTCTACTATCTTTTTGCATTAGGCTATGTGAAATATATATTTCACTGATTATTCATTGTGATCCATGCATATATACACTTACCTTATGATGTTCCTTGGGTTATTGTGATCCACCATTTTTTCAGCACCCCGGTCTCTCCTTTTATGTGTACGTGTTTGTTTATCTTATGCATTGTTGATATTTATTAATAACATTTATTGGTTTCTATGAGAATGGATATTGACTCTGTTTTTGTTTTTTTGGATGCAATCTGCCCAAGCATTTTTCCTCACATATCTGTCCCTTACGGCTATTTTTTCTCAGATGATACTGATTCTTTGAATATAACTGTGGTCTTCCACAGAACAGGGACCAGACGGACTCCAAAATAACTACACCTTCCTCAATATAATCAGTGGCGCCATTGGGGGTTTTGCCTGAATTGCAATTTTTGGCATTTACATAGAAACCCCAATGTAAGTGGTCATCAGAGAGCACAGGAGAAATGTGATCCAAGTCTTATTACAATTTTTGGGATTTTGAATGAACAAATAGACAGTAATATAAGTATTAATCATAAAACAGATTTATTTTTTGGGTGCGGTTACAGTAAAAATCAAATTTAGGCTGAGTTCACATGACCAGTAGTCAACCGTTAGAACAGATCCTGCAGAGATCCATTGGCAAAAAAGTTGTGTAAACACAAATTCTTTGTCCATTGTTAAATAACTGATTCCTACCAGATTTAATTTTTTTTTTTAACATTGGAGTCTACGATGAACAGATCTTTTAATGCATTGCTATTTATCTTACATTTGAAACGGATCCTGTTAAAAAAAAATGGATCCTTTACAAATGCAAGCAAAATGGATGGCTAAATAGCTATTCGTAAACGGATCAATTCTCCATAGACTCCAATGTTAAAAGATAAAAGGATTCGGCAGAAAACCATTATTTAATAATGGACAAAAAAGTTGCGCTTGTACAACTTTTTTTCCACAAGCTATCTGCAGGATACATTCTGTCTGATACCTACTTGACGTGAACTTCGCCCTATATTGCATTTTGTATGTTTTGCTGTAATCACAAAAGAAAAATGCTTTTTTATATATATAATATATTGTTTTTTCGTCGCCATGTTCTGAGAACTGTAACTTTTTTTATTTTTTGGAGAACATGGATGTATGGGGGCTTATTTTTGAGTGACAAGTTGAAAATTGATTGAAGAATTACCAGCATGTCACTTATTGTTTTTAATTTTATTTTTTGCACAGTTCACCATGCAATAAAAGTGTTAAGACCGATTTACTCTTCGGGTCAGTGTGCTTATTGTGTTATCAAATTTATATAATTTTTTCCGCTTTACTACTTTTAAACCCAAAAACACCTATATTTTATGAAAATTTGTTTTGCATCGCCATATTCTGAGAGCTGTAACGTTCTATATTTTTTTTGAATAAGCCATATTAGGGCTTGTTTTTACGGGACAGTTTTGCATTTTCATTCATTTTTTTTACATATGACGTCTTCATTGCTTTTTATTCAATTTATTTTTCCTTGTTTACCATATGGAATAAATTGGGTCATTCCGGGTACAGCGATGAAAATTGTGTACTTTTTTGTTTCGTTTTTGTTTTAACGCAAATGCTGCATTATTAGTGGTGAAACATGCTATTGTGATTTTAGTGTGTGCTTTTTTTTTTTTTACTTTATTACACATATTATTTACTTTTATGTTTTTCTATGAATATTTTTTTACTCAGATCGCTGGTCTCATATATTGCAGTAATCCTGTACTGAAGCACGAAACTTGTCAGTGTGTCATTGACAGAGCCTGAAGACCCTGCTTATAGTGGGATCTAACAGGCCACTGTACCATGGGGTCATCAGATCACCTCAGGGTAATATGGCAATGATCTGTACATGCAATCATATTCACGATGGGGGGCTGATCTTGCTTAAAGGTGTCTTTTAACCCCCTTTAAACCTAAGGTACTGCTGTCACTAGTGTGAGCAGACTTTAAGGGGCTATTTGGCCCCAATCAGTTGTGAAACCAGTTTGGGCCGATGCCCAAAGGTGTAAGTTGTCATATACAGCTATGACCAGTGAGATTTTTGCCCTCGGGGAAATGTTATTAACTTATTCCTTGCAGCTAGTGATGAGCGAGTGTAATCGTTACTATTCGCTACTCGCATGGATAGTACGGTATTCGGGTTACTCGTTACATTGTGAGTTTTTGTGTACTCGCCTTGCACTATTCGTATGTCCTGTCCAGCAGGTTTGGGGTCTGATTTGCAGTCACAAAACATGCCGGGCTTCTTAACCAATCACAGTAATGCCACAGCAATCTTGTTTGTGGCATTACTGTGATTGGCTGGCCGCGCTTCATACTTACTGGGGGCATGACCGAGGGCGCGACTGGGGGCGCGGGCGGGGAGCAGAGCGAGAAAGAGAGAGAGAGAATTCTCCAGGCTCTACTCATTCACTTTCATCACTTTCCCATCCATTTCAGCCTTTTCCTCAGGCCCCCAGACCTTGGTTGGGTCCAGTAGAAAATTACTCGCATTTCCCATTGACTTGCATGGCACTCGCTATTTGAATTGAATGATCGTGTATTACAAAGTCCTCGTTACGAGTATAGCGATTACGTATATTATGGTACTCGCTCATCTCTACTTACAGCCAATTTAAAACCTCAGTAAGGTATAGGGCCCCTTAAAGGCCACCGTTTTAATATGCATTGGGGGTCGATAAGGAGATAAGAATGTAAAATGAGAAGAAATCCTTTTTTGGAGTCTTAATTGTCTTGTGTAATTTAACATTTTTAAGACAAGGACAATGAAATAGAGCTGGTCTGTGAGTTATTAGGATTCATTTCCCTGCTGAACCTTTTCCTGGTATCCTGAGTGACAGCCCGTACAGGAAGAACTGTATGATTTAACCAGAAACTCTGATGGGCTTATGTACATAATTCATGCACAAATATTAATGTTAATAATTCAAAGTGCTGGTATGTTCTTTGAAGGTGAGTGATCAAATCATTCCTTGTAGTGATATTTACTGACATCAGCCAACTTAAAAAAGGGCAATATCCTGCTTGTCAGTAATAATAACAATATGACATATTAAAGGTTTTGCTGTTCAGGAGACACTAAGAAGAGGATAAAAGCGACTCAGGAGTAAAGATGAAGAATGTCTTGGCACAAACAAATAACAAATGTCCTTTTCAAGTATAAATAATTTAAGAATTCTCTGTCCCTTAACCTCTACTTTATTAACCTTTTTACACTGGAAATGGAACATGCTCTTTGTTTTGGATCAGTTGTAACCTTTACATCTATTTCGATTTTTTTCAGATTTTTTTTATAATTTTGTAAAAACCATTGTAACTTCATAAACGCAAACTAAGCATGATATGAATGAATCATTCATAATATACAGTTTATTAACAAAATTAAGATTATATCTTAATTTGTACAATAAGGAATATTTTAATAGATTTTTTTCTATTTAGGCAGATGTCCAATAATGTTTTTTTTTTCTTCAGAATTGAACAAATTGACATCCTACGAATTATCAGCACTTTCACGTGTATTTAAAGGAACCTGTCAGTAGAGATGAGCGGTTCTGTTGAGGCTCTGTTTGGCAGCAGCAAACGAGCCTAGCTCCACAGGTTCAAGCTTGACCCGAACCCCCAAACCCTTGATCAAATCACTGATTAGTAGTTTGAGTCTCCACCCATCTACAGCCACCAATAACTTTTTTTTGTTGCACACTATATGTGATCACACTGTTGCTACCCTCAGTGTACACCATTCAAACACTTGAAGAAGCTTGCACTGGGCTGAACAACAAGCACACCTCAGCACAGCCCTGCTCAGGGCAGATCAAACTGCACCTGTGCAGGACCTCACTGTCGGCTAACGTAGATGACGTAGAACGCGTCATCCTCACTAGCTTCATAAGGAGGACAAAGATGGCCGAAAGAGGAAGCACGGGATCCAGAGTACGGAGACACCCATCTGACCAGTCTGCTCTGCACTGACCGTCAGGTAAGTATTATGAACATCAGGTGACAGGTTCCCTTTAATAAACTGTCCAGTATAGTATACAATTTAGCATTCTACCATGTTTCATTTCTAATTCTATCCAGATCTTCTGCCGGTCTAGTAACTTTTCCTTTGAGCAAAGCTACGCATATGACTGCTAATGACTTGCCACATTATTCCAGTGGTGAGTGATTGGCTTCAGTAATGGCCTGAACAGCATGTCCATAATCATGGTTGCATGCTAATATGGACCAAAGCAGAAATGGAAAAAATATGGCAAGAATCAGTAATTTAAAGGGATTCTGTAACAAGTTTTTTCCTACCTGATCTGAGACCAGCATAATGTTGAAAGAGAGACCCTGATTCCAATGATATATCACTAAAGGCCGCTTTACACGCTGCCGATGTCGCTAGCAATCGCACCCGCCACCGTCGTCCGTGTGTCACGGGCAAATCGCTGCCCGTGACGGACAATATCGGTACTGCGCGTCACGAGCACATACCTTACTAACGACGTCGCTGTGGCCGGCGAACAACCTCTTTTCTAAGGGGGAGGTTCATGTGGCGTTACAGCAACGTCACAAAACAGGCAACCAATAGAAGCGGAGGGGCGGAGAGCAGCCACATGAACGACACTCCCACCTCGTTGCCGGAGGACGCAGGAACGCTGTTGTTCGTCGTTCCCGGGGTGTCACACGTAGCAATGTGTGCTGCCTCAGGAACGACAAATAACCTGCGTCCCAGAAGTTAAACGACATTTGGAAAATTAATGACGTGTCAACGATCAACGATATTTGAGGTAAGTGAGATCGTTAGCGGTCACTCGTACGTGTCACACGCAACAACATTGCTTAACGAGGCCGTATATGCGTCACAAATTCCGTGACCCCAGCGATATCTCGTTAGCGATGTCGTTGTGTGTAAAGCGGCTTTAAGTTTTCTGGTGTAAAGCGGCCTTAAGTTTACTGGGTGAAGCAGTTGTGGCACAATCAAAGTTCTTAGATGGAGCATGTAGCAATGCTGAGAAAGCTAACCCTGCCCACACCAGGCTCTCCATGTACATAGTCTATTGACAGTAAGCTGCTTATCACAGGAGGTCGAGTTCGGACACATGCAGTTCAACAGTGTTAATTAACTAGTGATAAAACCTTCATTTTTACAAAACAATTGTGATAAGAGACAAAAGTGCATCTCACTATATGAAAATATCACCAAAAAGTTAATTTATTTCACTATTTCAATAGAAAAAGGGAAACACATATATTATATACAGTAATTACACACAGAGTGATCTATTTCATGTAATTATTAGCTCATAAAATTAGAATATTATATAAGAAAAACTGAAATAATGATTTTAAACTCAGAAATGTTGGCGCCTACTGAAAAGAATGCTTAATAACCACAGTATCACTGTACATGATTGGCCTGCAAACTCACCTGACCTAAACCCCATAGAGAATTTAGGTGGTATTGTCAAGAGGAAAATGAGAGACACCTGATCCAACAATGCAGACAAGCTGAAGGCTGCTATCAAAGCAACCTGGGCTTCCATAACACCTCAGCAGTGCCACAGGCTGATCGCCTCCATGCCACGCCGCATTGATGCAGTAATTCATGCAACAGGAGCCTCGACCAAGTATGGAGGCTGTACAGACTTTTCAGTAGGTGCCAACATTTCTTAGTTTAAAATCATTTTTAGCAGAAATATACCCTTGAAATAGATCCCTCTGTGTGCAATGACTATATAATATATAGGAATAGATCACTCTGTGTGTAATGACTTTATATAATATATAGGAATAGATCCCTCTGTATGTAATGACTCTGTATAATATATAGGAATAGATCCCTCTGTGTGTAATGACTCTATATAATATATAGGAATAGATGCCTCTGTGTGTAATGACTATATAATATATAGGAATAGATCCCTCTGTAAATAATGACTCTGTATAATATATAGGAATAGATCCCTCTGTCTGCAATGACTCTATATAATATATAGGAATAGATCCCTCAGTGTTTAATGACTCTATATAATATATAGGAATAGATCCCTCTGTATGTAATGACTCTATATAATATATGTAAATAAGGGTGCTTTACACGCTGCGATATTGCTAACAATTTATCGTCGGGGTCACGGTGTTTGTGACGCACATCCGGCGTCGTTAGCTACATCGCAGTGTGCATCATATACGAACGACCTTCAACGATCGCAAAAGTGGTAAATATCGTTGGTTTTGGAGAGGTCGTCCAAACACCAAATATCGTTGTCTGGTGAGTAATGAGATTGTTTGTTGTTCCTGCGGCAGCACACATCGCTGTGTGTGACACTGGAGGAATGAAGAAACTCAGCGTACCTGGGACCCGCCGGCAAGGAGGAAGGAAGAAGGTGGGCGGGATGTTCGGCCCGCTCATCTCCGCCCCTCCTCTACTATTGGGCGGCCGCTTAGTGACGTCGCTATGACGCCGCATGAACCGCCCCCTTAGAAAGGAGGCAGTTCGCCGGTCACAGCGACGTTGCTAGGCAGGTAAGTACGTGTGACGGGTGTTAGCGATGTTGTGCGACACGGGCAGCGATTTGCCCATGACGCACAACCGATGGGAGCGGGTACGCTCGCTAGCGATATCGATACTGATATCACAGCATGTAATGTACCCTATAGACCCCTCTGTCTGCAATGACTCTATATAATATATAGGAATAGATCCCTCTGTGTGTAGTGACTCTATATAACATATAGCAGTAGATCCCTCTGTATGTAATAACTCTATATAATATATAGAAATAGATCCCTCGGTGTGCAATGACTATATAATATATAGAAATAGATCCCTCGGTGTGCAATGACTATATAATATATAGGAATAGATCCCTCTGTGTGTAATGACGCTATAATATATAGGAATAGATCCCTCTGTGTGTAATGACTCTATATAATATATAGGAATAGATCACTCTGTGTGTAATGACGCTATAATATATAGGAATAGATCCCTCTGTGTGTAATGACTCTTTATAATATATGTGTTTCCTTTTTGTATTGAATTACTGAAATAAATTAACTTTTGGATGATATTCTAATTTATTGAGATGCACTTTTACATTTTTGAATTCCGTGTTTTAACCTCTAACTTCTGGTGTCTTCAAATTAAATAGGAGAAAACCTGCTGACAGATTCCATTTAAGTATATTTTATTTTTTATTTATTATTTTACATCAAGCTAGACTATTAAAAAAACTATATTTTTAAGCTGAAAAATGTATTTAAGAATGTTTAACACATGTAAATGTTCAATCAGACAATATTGTAGAACTTATGATAATAAAATAAATTATAGTTATCTATTCATCTGAATGTTGCCGCATAATGCAGGGTTACTTGGTTCTGTGTTTGACTTTTACATTGCATTGAGGTCAATGTGAGCTTGTAAGAAATGTCTAAAATACCAACAAAAGTATTCCTTTTAAAATGCTCATTTTTCTTCCTGAAGCAAAGCAGCAATGATGTGTCACCTTGTATTGCGGTATCACAGTCCGGCGTATCTGCAGACAAAACTACACATACTTTTGAATACGGGAAACACATTAATTTAAAACATAGAATAACTGAAAAGTTTCAGCAAAAAATGAAATATTGTCCTTATGGATATTCTTCCAGACAGAACTGAAAAGAGCTGCTGACTCAGGATTTACATCTTGAGGCACATTTTGATAATGGATGTGTAAACTTAATATTTGTTCCTATTCAGTACTTCCAAATTGGATTTAATGGAATTCTCTCACTAAGAACACCCAGAGCTCTGTATATCATTTGTACAAAAAGCGTAGAATAAAATTTAATATTATGTGCTATTCAATTTAAAGGGACAATGTTGAGATTTGGTTTTGGATTAGAGATTTGCATTTGTATCCACTTGAATAAAGTTTGAAGTATTTACTTAGCTTTGTAGTTTGTAAGAATGTAAAACCTCCACACCCCAGATGTAACGAACAGTGCGCATTATATCAACATTTTATTTAATGCCAAGTCTAAAGCTTGTACTGGGAATAGAACAAAAAGTACTCATCATGGCCGCTGCTTATGTCTTTTACACTTTAAAGAGAACCTGTCACCTGATTTTTTCATATTAAACTAAAAGTGTCACCTTCTGCAGCTCCTGGGCTGCATTCTATGAAGGTGCACCTTGTGCCCTGACTCCATTTCCAAACCCCAAAAATAACTTTATAAAACATGACCGTTAGGTATGCTAATGACCTGTGTGGCTCAGATGGGCGGGCTAATTTTTGGCTCCTGCCCCCCCTTCTGTCGCTGTTCGCTGTGCTCCTTTCTTGATTGACATGATGACGCCTCCGTCATCATCCTCGTTGCTCTTTCAAATCTTGTGCCTGTGCCGTCATGTCCGCTCGCGCAGGTGCAGTTCGCTCTGCTCTATCGCAGGCAGAGCAGAAAACATAGCTGCCCTCGCGCGCGCCAGTAAGGTACATGCATAGGTACAAAATTATGGTCGGCACTGTGCATGTCCTCACCAGCGTTATTCTCATACCCAACCTAATCCTCGCCTCTGTGCATTTAGCTCACAGCGTATGCGAGGGCAGCTATGTTTTCTTCTCTGCCCGCAATATGGTAGAGAGAACTGCGCCTGCGCAAGTGGACATAACTGCACAGACACGAGATTTGAAAGAGCAATGAGGATGATGACGGAGGTGTCATCTCATCAATCAAGAAAGGAGGATGGCGAACAGCAGCAGGAGGGGGGACAGGAGGAGAAAATGAGCACACCGATCTGAGCCACACAAGTAATTAGCATACATGGTTGTCATGTTTTATAGAATTATTTTTGGGGTCTGGAAGGGGAGTTAGGGCCAAGGTACATCTTCATAGAATGCAGCCCAGGAGCTGCAGAAGGGGATTCTTTTAGTTCAATAGTGAAAAAACTGGTGACAGGTTCCTATTACAAACACTGCTATTTTTTGTATTTTTGACTTTTTGTTTTATTAAAACAATAGCTGTTTAACTTTTCCATTGACATAGCCACATATGTTCTTGTTTGTTTTTTTTTGTTTTTTTTGCAGTATGGGAATGGAATTCTAGGAAAATAATAAAAAAAATATTTTTTAAATATTCATTTTTAAAGTTTGGCTTTTTCAGTCTTTTTTTACTTATGGAATTCACAGTGTTATAAGTGATATATTAACTATATTCTGTGGATAAGTACAATTATTGTATTATTAAATTTATATATTTACATCTCCTTACCTGCGTCCACCGGCAATGAGGAAGGAAGGAGGTATCTCCGCCCCTCCGCTTCTATTGGCCGGCCGCTTAGTGACGCCGTAGTGACGTCGCTTTGATGCCGAACGCACCTCCCCCTTGAAGGAGGGATTGTTCGGCAGTCACAGCAACGTCGCTAACAAGGTATGTGCGTGTGACACTTCCATAGCAATAATGTTCGCTACGGCAACGATCACCACATATCGCACGTACGACGGAGGCGGGTGCTATCGCGCACGACATTCCTAGCTATTGCTAGCGATGTCGTAGCATGTAAAGCACCCTTTAGGCTATTATGGCACAAAGATGGCAGCCATGTGGTACATTATTAGAATCTTGGCAGCCATCACATCATAACGGCATTTAAAAAAAAAATAAAATAAATAAAATATCACATTTTTTTTCAAATAAGTATTTTCAAATCTTTTTAACTTTTTTTGTGCTTACTTTTTTAATCCTAGAAAATAGTTATATTGTGACATAAAAACTAATAGCATACAGATTGCTGGGATTAGAACAGTATCCATTACCTTTGTACTAACTGACTAAATTTTCTATCTAATACAGGGGTTGGCAAAGAGCAGCCCACCTGTCACATACTGCCCTTTGGATTCTCCTATCTAGCTGTGGATCAAGAAGGGGAAATCGCTGGAGACTATAGTGCCCAGGCTGAACCACGCTTAACTTCACCAGCATCTGCATCCTGAGGATGCAGATACTGATAAAAACAATGGTGATATTGGGAGCCATTGGCTACTTCTTCTGTCCTCCATTTAGTCTTTGAGTATGTGGCTTGATGCAACAGGGATGATGACATCACTTGAATGTGACTATGGCAGGGAATGCAGTTAGGTGAGTAGTTTTTTTTTACTATTGGTGTAAGGTTCCGGGTTTTCCATGAAACCTGTGGTGTCTGCTTGCCCTTATCGAAGATAGAGTCTGTTTCATCATTTTGCCATTGAACTTCTTGTCTGCCCTGCTTTTAAGTTCCTGTCTGGTATCCATTCCTTGCATGAGTGTTTTGTGCTACTGGCTCCTGAGTCATTCCTGGCTTGTTCTGGACTTCCTCCTGCTGCATGTTTATCCTGTGCTCTGCCTCAATTATGTTCAGCTGCCTGTAGTCAATGATACATTACCCTGATCCTGGCTGCAGTTCCCTCCCTTCATAACTCATATTAGAAGAGCTAATACTGCATGATTTCCTTCTGTAAGAACTAGCTTCTCAGTTAGTGATCAGTGTTCCTTATCCAGGACTCAATCTGTACGGACTGTGTGCTGGATTTGTGCGGGCCTTTACTCAACCTTAGGAAATACACTGAAACTACTTGTTTGCTGTGCATATTATCCTGGACATTCACCACCTGTTTGCAGTGCATATTATGCTGGACATTCATTCACTAGTTTGCTGTGCGTACTCCTGCATATTATCCTGGACTTTCGCATAATGGTCTGCTGCGCGCAATACTGCATATGCAGTCTGAACAGTCACTTATTAGTGTGGTTTGCACTTACCGTATTTTTCGGACTATAATACACACTGGACTATAAGACGCACCATGGTTTTAGAGGAGGAAAATAGGAAAATAAAACTTTAAGCAAAAAAATGTGGTCATGACACACTGTTATGGGGCGAGGATCTGCTGCTGACACTGTTATGGGGGTAATGTCCCCAAATTCTCTACTAAGGTACCCCATCCTGGTAATGATCCTCCTGCCTTGTATATGATCCTGCTATAAACCCCCATCCTGCTCATATACAAGCATCCTGCTCATATTCCCTCATCCTGTTCATATACCCCCATCCTATTGATATACCCCCCATCCATCCTATTGATATTTCCCCCATCCATCCTGCTCATATACTCCCATCCTGCTCATATACTCCCATCCTGTTCATATACCCCCATCCTGTTCATATACCCCCATCCTGTTCATATACCCCATCCTATTCATATACCCCCATCCTGCTCATATACTCCCATCCTGTTCATATACCCCCATCCTGTTCATATACCCCCATCCTGTTCATATACCCCCATCCTGTTCATATACCCCCCATCCATCCTGCTCATATACTCCCATCCTGCTATATGCCCCCATCGTGCTCATATACCATCCTGGTATATGGCCTGTATCCTATAGCACAGAGAAAAAAAATAAACGTTTATACTCACCTTTTCCTCACTCCCTCCAGCACCGATCATCTTCCTCTCAGCGGCAATGACCTGTGTGTGTGGAGCTGTTCCCCTGCAGCATCGCAATGTCTTCCTGTCTGTGCCGATCAGCTGATCAGTACAGATCAGCTGACCGGCACAGACAGGAAGACATCGCGTGCTGCAGGGGGACGGCTCCACACACGGGGATGGGTGAGTACACTGATTCACTGCACCCCGCGCTGATGATGACGCGCGGGAGGGCAGTGAATACAGTCGCACATGATCACTCCAGGCTGTAATTGCCAGGGGTGATCATGTGGACCGGCTCTTTACTATGCGCGCGTCCCAGCTCATCCTCCCGCCCACCTGTCAGTGCTGGCTTCAGCACTGAGAGATGGGCGGGAGGATGGGCGTGCATATGTAATGAGCGGGCCCACGTGGTCACGGCAGGCGCTGCTGCTGCCTGCTCGTGCCCCCAATGACCCGCTCCACCGCAGCACCCTCGTTCCCGGCCGCAGCCCTATAGTCAGACCATAAGACGCACCCCCAACTTTCCCCCAACATTTGGGGGGAAAAAAGTGCGTCTTATGGTCCGAAAAATATGGTACATTTAATTTGTACTTGCCTTCTGTTATTCTTTCTTATTACACTGTGTTTATTATTTGTTAATGCAGAGTATTAACCCAACCCTTGTCTTAGTTTCGTGATATAACATGCTATCAGATTCCAAAGTATCTACATAATTCTTACAATTGGTCACTATTTCAATGGGAATTGTGTTTGCTATAATACAGTACAGGTTCTGTTATGCAGTGTTAAGTTCCTTGGGGACCTTTGTACAGTGTGGGGGCTGTGTGGTCCATTATGATTTGTATGGGGGGCTATTAGGGCAATCATACTGTGTGTGGTGGACTGTAGGGTCCATTATAATATGTGGCAGTAACTATGGACATCATATTGTCTGTGCAGGGGGCTATTAATCAAGATATAGTTGATGCATGACATTATTAGAATGATTTACTGCTTTTCATAAACTTTTAAAAAGCAGTCAATTATAAGGTTTTGATTGGCCAAAACAAGCAAGAATACATTTAGCACTTAGTCACTATACTTATTTCTGCTCAGTATTAACTGCCATATTTTTTGGGTTATAAGATGTACTTTTTAACAATAAAAACTCTTGCTAAAAAGTGTGTGCATGCTTTAGTCCGGACAAAGCTTCCTATGATGAAGGAGAATACTGACACTATGTCCTTCCCGGTCACAGAGAGAACTGCCACCTCTCCTTCTGCCCCACACTTATCTATGGGATCAGTGCAGAGCAGGAGAGGAAGCTTTCATGTGACTTTAAGGCCCTTGGGTTTATTGGGGGAAATCATTCAGCTATTCAGCCTGTGTAGCCTCCATTAGGGGCCGGATTGCAAAATGTGTTAATGCATAGTGTGTGTATGTAAATGTGCATGCGGCAAAGCTGTGTGTGTCTACATGTGCATATAGCAGAGTTGACTGCATATATGCACATAAGCAGCACAGTTGTGTGTATCTATATGTGCCTGTATCAGAGCTGAGTGTCTATTTTTGTATATGTATCACAGCTATATGTGTCTATATTGACAAGTAATAGAGATCTGTGTTTCTGTATATGCATTCTGTATCAGCATTGTGTGTGTCTATACGTGAAAATGTAGCAGAGCTGTGTGTGTATAATGCACACTGCAGATAAACACTAAGAATAGACCTATTACTTCCCTATAGTGCCCTAGTGCATTAAAATTAATGACAATGAGCCCTCAACTTTATATGACCAGGGAAGGTTTAATTAACAGAAAAATTGTTTTTCCTATTTTCTGGTGTTTAAATTCAATGGACAGCATGTGGAAAGGCACTTCTTATACTCTGAAAAATAAGTTAATACAAATTAATATAATATGAAATAATAATAATACTAATAACCAAAACTGTGTTCTTCTGATTGGTTTGGTCTTTTAAAACTCACAATCTCTCATGTGTCCCATGGAGAAAATAAATTGCCCACCACTGATCTAAAGCATTAGTTTCTTACATAAATGTTATTTTTTGCATTACATATACCCACTTTTCAAGTTTTTTTTTTATTTGCAGGAGTAAAACTAACAAGAGAGTGGTTTATTGGATAATTAAGTCTGGAGGATTCTTAATGATCCATGAAGAAGGTTTTGGATTAAAAGATCCAGATGTGCGGGAGTTATCCATTATATACTGTAATGAAAAAAATAATCATCTGCCAGTATAAATCACAATTTTGATGTTGTAGATAAGTTTTAAAAACCTAATATCCTTATTATATTAAATAAATAATTAAATATGATTGAAACTTTTGACATTCGAATTTTGCTAGTTTTTCACAAAAAAATGTATTTGTTGTAATTTTTTTACTGTAAATCACAAATTCTACTATTGCCCTGAAAAAATGTTTTTTTTTACACTATCGGGTCTCCTGGGACTGTATTCAACACCTTTTAATCTCTTCATAGGGAACCGTTAGTTCTCTCCCCACAACACCAGCAGCTGTGTACTTATCTACAATTCTTGCCTAACAGTCCCTTTATTACATTGCACACATAAACAGATCTTTAGAAAAAATATTTCTAAAGTCTATTTATGAGCTGCAAATGACCCCTTTAACTAGTTGATGGGTGCTGGTTCATAAGACTAGTCAGCCCAGTTGACATGCTATCACAACCCTGTGGGCATGATAATATGACTTATAAGAGCCGGTGTCATCATCAGCAGTATACAAAGCTCACGCATTTGCTTGGCTTTGTTCCTTCATATCATTGAGTTTCTGAAGCCAAGTGTATGCTTCCCGACTTCGAAGAGGCACGTGTGATGCTAGTCATTACTTACGGATAGTATAGACAGAAGGGTAGTCAGACAAGCTGGGGTCAGGAAACAGGAGGACACGACAGGACACATGGAGTAAGTAGAAATGCAGTCTAGTCACAGGACGAGGGTCAGATTTCCAGGAGAGTATGTATTCAGGCAGCAGACAAAGACATGGTAAGGTAACGGTCCGAGGTCAGAAGCCAGGAGGTAACGACAAGAACTGGAAGCGGGCAGAGAGGAGTCAAACAACGGTCTGGGGTCAAGAAACTTAGATCAGAACACAAGCACAAACACAAGCCAAAAGCACAACTGCAAAACCAGAGCGTACAACTGGTGAGATTCTGGGAGAGCATGCTCAGAAATGAAACAGCAATTACCAGGAAGGTGGAACACCTGAGTAAAAGCACCTCCCAGAACTTGCATGGAATCCTGCACTGTCAAACAACCTGTCAGCCAGTGCTCAAAGAAACACAGCAGAGCATCTCCAAGTGCAAAATGCTCTGCACAAAGGAAACATTTCACTGCCAGTTCTGCTGTTCAGGAAGGCGCAGCAGAGGAATGATGTCACTGCCGGCTCCATAATTCAGTAAAGCAAAGCAGAGCATCACCTGTGTGCAAGATGCTCTGCACAGAGGAATCGTGACAGCACACTTCACATGACCGAAAGTTGTGTGTGACAGCTGTAGAGCATTATGGGGACTCCTGCGTGGTTGCATTTGAGGTAATGTGCGATTTCTGATATTAATGCAATCTTCTGCAACGTGATAAAAGGCGGATGGGAAGGGACATTTTTTTTTTTTTTAATTGTGCAAATCAAATTGCAATTTATTCAATTTCTCCAGGATCTTCGAAGTTGTTCTGAGAACAAAAAAATTAAATTAGCATCATATCAATTCTGTAATTTTTAGTATTAAATATTATTTTGCTAGGGACACTTATGGTCTGGGTAAAAGATAGTGTCATTATGAGTAACGTTATTATTTTATGGGAAAATTTAGAATATGGTCTATTTATTTGCACAAGTTTATAATTCTTTTGCTCTCAATCCATGTCCATTTGTCTTCTCTTGTCTTGTATTTATGTGCTCTTAATCTCAATGCATTCTTTCTTTAGACAAGACTAATATGAAATAATAGAGCGTGTTATTCACACAAGGTATTTCTGCTTTTAGAAGGCTGGAAGAGTTCAAAGATACTCAGCTGCATCAACATTTAGCCATTAACTTTAAGTGCACTGGAATATGGGAAATATCAAATCTTAATTACACTAAGGGCATGATGATAGGTAGGTCTCAGAGGCCTGGAGATGATTGATAGACAGTAAATAATAGACTGGGGCACTTTTAAAATCAAAAGTACAATCTTCTGACACAGGTGATCACAGAATACACTGACAAGCAAAAGGGTAAGAATGTCTTGACCTTTCGACTTTAAGGCTCACCATCCACTACAGCATCGATTTTAAGACTATCTTCATTTTATAGACAATCATCTTGGCTATCTCATGCATAAATGTTACTTGCAACTATTTAGCATATGAGTAGTTATGCAGATTCATGTCATGACACTGAATTGGAAACTGGTGGGACTCACACTTTGTAAAACCATCTATATTTCATCCAAAATTTAAAATGACAGACGAAGCAGGAGATGAAGGCAACCGTTTCCCGACATCAGGACCTGATGAAGCACCGATGTACGCAAAATGGTTACCGTCGTCTCAGACATCTCCTGACATTTTAACTTTTAGATGAAATAAAGAAGGTTTTACAAAGGGTGAGTCCCACCAGTTTTCCTTTTTCTCTGTTTGATATGAACTTTTGTGCTGATTGCCAGTTTGAGCACCTCCTTAACATGGTCTGATTTTAAGCAGACTTTGTCTCCATAGCTGGAGACATTTAAATGGAGCTAGGTGTTTGTCAGGTTTTTGGTGCCAGATTTCTTCCTCCTTTGTGGATACTGCATTATTTTGGTAATATTTTGTAAATCCAGCTTTGGCTTTCAACACTGCCTGAATCCTTCTGGGTATGCTCTTGAACAGACTCAAGCATGTCTCGATATGAAATCTGATCACAGGTGTCTTGTACATGTTCCCAATGTTGGTGCATACTGGTCGACTCATTGGGTATGTATACAGCTTCATTTTCAACTCTATTCATAAATGTTCAATTGGGCTGTAATCTGGGGACTGTGGAGGCCAATCTAGCACCTCTGCTTCATTGTCATTGATCTATATCTCTGCCAATCTCAACATATGCTTTGGTTCATTGTCCTGCTGGAACACTCTATAGTCCTTTTCATATGAAGTAACTTGTCTTGTAGCATACTCTCATATAGTTCAGCCCTGAGACCATATCTATACTGGTTAAGTATCCAATACCTTTTGTTGTGACACCTCATATCAGGCTTCCTCCACCAAGCTTGACAGTTCATTAATTTTCTCAATCCATTAACCCCTTTTCCCTTTGTTTCTTCCAGACCCATAGGCACCCATCAGAGCCTAATCTATTGACTTTTGTCTCATTGCTCCAAATTACGAGTTTCCATTCTTCTACTGTCAACTTTTCATACTTTTTTGCAAACTAGAGCTGCCGCTTCTTATGACAATATTGAAGTAATCTAAAATGCTAACATTGAATAAGGGAACTCTGGTATTGCATTACTGCTATATAAACATTTGAAAACAAAGATATTTAGCTTATGTATTGGCCAATGCATGTGAGCCTGGTAACCAACGACAAGGTGATCTCATATATCAGGACCCTAACTTAAAATGCCGTTATCGGTGTTAAAAACCTATGTGTACGGGCAGAAAGGAACTAACTATAAAGGAAGATGGGCAGAGTGCTCAGTCGGAAAGAAATGCACTACAAATATATAAAAAAGACTGACCTGCACCTCCAATAGGTGTGAACAGGTGCCAGCTGAAAACAGTTTGTACCGTATTTTCCTGAAAATAAGACACCGTCTTATATTATTTTTTGCCCTCAAAAATGCACTAATGCTTATTTTCTGGGTAGGGCTTCTTCTCAGGTAAACAAAATTGGGGGTAAGTTTACCCACCCGAACAAGCAGACTCCCCTTCCCAGAAAAATCATACTTACTAGACCGTGGACATCTGCTTCACTCCCAGGTCCTCCTGCGATATTCTGCAGCCATTTTACAGCAGGTATGCCCCATGCAGTGCTCCCTCGATTCTGGCTGACACTCATATACATCAGATTGCACACACAATCACACATCAGATCTCACACATATACACTCACCACATCCAGCGATTGCTTCCGACTAGCAGGGGAGCCTGGGATGCCATGCAATGGAGCATGAGGACCTGTGGTGGAATACATAGAGGACCTGTGGTGGAATACATCAATGTGTTCTACTGCAGGTCCTCTGTGCATTCCAACGCACGTCCTTACGCTCCACTGCACTGCTTCCCAGGGTTCCCTGCTGGTCCCCCAAAGCAATTGGTAAGTGTGTGCAATCTAATGTGTGTGTGATCTAATGTGTGTGTGTGTGCGATCTGATGTGTGTTTGCAATCTGATGTGTGGGATTGTGCGATCTGATGTTTATGGTTGTGCAATCTGATATGTGTGGGTTTGTGAACTGATGTGTGTGGGTGTGCATTCCACTGCAGGTCTTTGATGTATTCCACTGCAGATTCTCTTGCTCAGCATCTGGTGAGTATGATTGTGGGATCTTTTGTCCTCTTTTTCTCTCTTTTGGGGGTGTTTGCTTTCTATAATGACATGTCCTGTAGTATTTTGTAACCTTTTTAATTGCATGCACCCTTCATTATTGAATGTGACTAGAGCTTACTTTTGGGGTAGGGCTTATTTTCGGGGAAACACGGTAATTAGATTTTGATTTCAGCTGGCACCTGTTTATACCTACTGGAGACGCTGGTCAGTCTTTTTGATATATTTGTAGTACACTTCTTTATGACTGAGCACTCTGCCCTATAACCAGTGTGTGTCCATCTTGCTTTAGAGCTGGATATTTTCTGCCTGGACATGTAGGTTTTTAAACCAGATAGTGGCATTTTAAGATATTTAAGAGATCACTAAATATCTCTTTTTTTTTTAAATATTCCTAAAGCAGTAATGCAATACCAGAGTTCACTTATTCAATGTTAGCATTTTAGAGTGTATCTGTATGTATTTTTGTAGTTATATTTTGTTTTCAGCCATCAAAACTGCTGTGCTGGTCGCACCAGAACTGATAGATCTTATGATGAGCCGAATTGTTGACTTGATATTTTGCCTGGACATCAACTTCTTAGCTTCTGCATAATAATGAGCGGACCCGTGGATATTCAAGTTTGCCGGGTATAGCCGGACTTTTAAAAAAGTTTGGTTTGGGACCCGATCTTAACCTGACCTTTACCCTGGACACAGAACTCGGTGGAACCACTAGACACCAAAGTCAATGGAGACCCAAACTTGTATGCTGTAAAATGGCTGTAAAATAATCATAGTAAGAGCTATGGGGCTGCAAAAGGAAGCAAAATAGGAGAAATTGCCTTGCAAAAAAATGGGGATAGTGAATCAATTTAAAAAAAAATACATGCAGTCTCCTCTATTTTTGATAACAAGAGCAGATAAAGCAGACAGCCATGCTGGTTATGAAAAATAGAGGGGATCTCATGCCATTTTTAAACAATTATTTAAATAAATCATTAAAAAACACCATGAGCTCCACTCTATTTTTGATAACTAGACAAGGTAAAACAGACAGCAGGGGGCTCATATTATCAGGCTGGGAGGGCCATTTGTTATTTGGCTCCTCCCAGCCTGAAAATAGCATCCCACAGCCTTCCCAGAAATAGCGCATCCCGATTGCTCTGTGTGGTGGCAATTGGAGTAATATTGTTTGGGTTGATGTCTGCCAGGAATTGACAGCTGGCATCAAGTCAAGGGGTTTTTCAATATTTAGAGATTAAAACCAATTTTTATTGAAGTATAAGGTAAAATCATACAAAAAATACACTAGAAAAACAGCAAGGGAAAGTGCTAAATGATGGATATAATGTTAAGGGTCATGGACGGAACATCAGATTTATTATTCCATAATAATCCCGTATATACAAATTTCATGGGAATTTGAAAGTTAAATAAATAAATACCACCTATATCAAATATATATGAATAAAAAATGTCAAACAGAGTTGCTTCAAGAGAGATTTTCTGACTATTGCAATTAAAGTGCCGGTGTGCTAGGGGGGAGAGAGGAAAATAGAAGCCACCAAAATGGATGAAATAAATAGATAAATAGTTATATAAATAATTAAATAAAAGGGTATCAAAGTATCCAAGCAATAATTTAAACAACCATCATATTAGGTGCAACCCTCCTAGACCTCACTGCACTGACACACAAAAACAATTTCTAAAATATATGGAAAAGCATCATATTTTAGAAGGTATATTTACCAGTATATACAGGTGGTATAACAGACCGTCCACGACCCCTCACTCCGACACGTGTTTCGCTCTGTTGCTTTATCAAGGAGCGTGACCGGAGTGGGAGACATCGCAGTTTAAATACCCCCATTGACCAATGAATTAATGCCAGACAGATTGCTCATTGTAGTTCAGCCAATCGGCTATTGTTATACATACTGGCATAAATTTGCTCACTTCCTGGTTTTATCATGTGATATATCACGTCATCATCACCATAAGGGTGCAGATTTTTCTTAATAAAAGTCCTTTTTCTAGTGCGCACATAGCCTTAGAAGAATTTTCTTACAAAAATTTGAATCCGTTTTATTTAGAGAAAATTTTGAGCTGTATATTGATCAGAGGATGCACATTCAATACACAATCATTCATATGGATTGTGGTGCGCAGATTTGCCGAGTCCCTGCATTGCAATAAATGCCACTGGTCATTCAGAGGTCAACAGCTGATGTTGATGTCTAAGTCACAGGTGGCGCATTGTAGTGAAGTCATGTGTCACCCATAGCAGGCATGCAGATGTCAACTACTGACCCTTGCATCATTTACAGAAGAGGATACCATTTGTCTTGAGAGTGGGGGAAGGTGAGAAGAATTTTTTTATATGTTGTAGAAGATTGGCAAAATTGGGAGACATGTATACCAAGAAAGGGCCAAGTAAGGGGGACATATATGCCAGGAAGGGTCCCAGGATGGGGGACATATATGCCAGGAAGGGGCCTAGGGTGGGGGACATATACACCTAGAATAAGCCAAGGATGGGGTACATATACACCATGAGGGTGAGCAGGGTGGGGGCCAAATATACCTGGAAAGGGCCCAGTATAGGGAAAATGCTGTATATATTTGGAAGGGGATAAAAATGGGAGACATTAGTACAGGAAGGGGGACATTACAACATGAATGCCCTTCTAAGATTTAAATGCTACATGGGCCCATAAATCTGACCAATATGCAGGTGGAGATGGTCACATGTCCAAATTTTGCATGAGGGACTATTGGACTATTGTTACACCAGTGATAAGTAATGGACAGACTGGCAGATAACCAGACCCAGCAGAACTAACTGGATTAAAAAAAAATCCTGGTCCCAGTCTGGGATTGATCCCGAATATCTGGTCGGATGCCAATCCCCATAAAAGAATCTCAATATTAAAAATGGTGGCAGAAGGATAAGGGGATATGAGCAAGTAGTACTATACTTACTGAGGTGTGGCTGTACACTGCTCGAGTGGATGCACATTCACTTCCGGGGCTGTGCATTAGCCTTCATGCATATGCACAGCTTTTCCCAATACTGACCTCAATGAACACAATGATTCTGAGGTCAGTTTAGCTGTGGTCACAGGTGGAGGACTGTGGGAACTTCCATATGTGACCTTAAATAACCTGAGTGACATCACCGTTGATCGCTGCTAATTCTGTGTTTGCAGTTATAGCATGTAGACATATTTCATTATCGCGAGCTGTAATTTCAGATGTAGCAGAGCTGAATCATCGTGGGGCCTCATGTCGATTACTTCGGCTCTGAGTGTTTTAGGGGTTAATAAAGTGGTGAAAGTTAGTATTTATTTTGTCTTTTACTCCAAATAAAGGATTTTTTGGTGTTTGTGTTTATTTACTTTCACTTAGTAATGTGGGGTCTTGTAGACATCTCCTATTAATCAAGGGCTTAGTGACAGCTGTGTAGCTGCAATTAACCTTTTATTACAGCAATTGCACCACACTAGGTCAACCGGTAAGAGCCGGGTAAAGTTCCGGGAATGTCACATCTAATGGATGTGACAAATCTGGGCGGCTGCAGGCTGCTATTTTTAGGCTGAGTGAGGCCCAATAAGAATGGATCTCCCCAGCCTCAGAATACCAGTCCCCAGCTTTTGGGATATGTATCAAAATTGGGGGGACTGCATGGCGTTTTTAAAAATTATTTATTTAAATATTTTTATTTAAAAAGCTACATGCGGTTCCTCTTACTTTGATGCACAGCCAAGATAAGCGCATAGCTGGGGGCTGCAGCCTGTAGACGTGGGCTTTCTCTGTGCTGGGTATCACAATAAGGGGTGACCCTAGGCCAATTGTTTTATTTATTTTTACTGCGTGATAGAGACCCACAGATTAGGTCTGTGATTGGAAGTGTCATATGTACTGTCACTGAGGGGGCACATCTGACTTCAATCACAGACACCGGTGGGTGGGGAAGGCAGTGCATATGCATGAAGGCTAATGCATGGCCCCGAAAGTGAATGAGCGGCTTCGGGAGCAATGTACAACAGTGAAGGAGACATGATAAGTATAGCGCCATTTGCTTTATTATTTTTTTTCTCAATTTTTCCTTTATTTTTTGTATTACTTAAGTGCCAAATCCGGATTATTAGCCAGAATTCCCTGAGAATTCCGGGCCCGGGCCTGGCATTCAGGCATGTTTGAAACCGTGGGCATCCAGACTTTTACTGTCCTAGTCCACCATCCCTACCAGTGATAGGAGTCCCTGCGGTAAAGCTCCAAGTAATATTCTGTTGATAGTTGACAAATGTACTGTATTTCTTTGGTAAACATGTTTAACATTTTTTATTAATTTATTACTCGTAGAGCTTTTGTGTTCCTATGACTTTGATTGTATTGTACTTTGTAAGATATAACTACTACAATGGTAAAAATAGTGCTCAAAATTAATTTATGTATAACATATTTAGGTGGGCACACTGCTGACATTTTGGGCAATTATAGGTTTTCATAAGAGGACATGATAAATAGTAATATAATAATAAAATGGAATCTTTGTAGTATAGGATCCTTTCAGCTTCTACTTTCTCCGTACAGTTTAATTAATTTGTCAGCAGAAAGCATTGCTGAGTAGAGAAGGATTTATAAGGTTTCTATTTTGGGGCCTTGTAATTACTACTTACTCATAAGTATTTTGCTTTCAATCTTCTTCCAGGTAGAAAATTATAATGCTGATGCTTTACTTCCAAACAATCAAGAAATAATAGTTGTACAAGAGAAGAGGCGTATAATAGAGAACACAGAGAACAAAAAAAAAATCTGTGCACAATAACCAACAATAACTGCAAATGATTTTATTTCTATCTTTGGCCTGGCACAACATTTCAACAATGCACTTAAACAAAGTTCTTAAAGGAACAAGAAAAGGTATTAAAGAAGAAATATATAATAATTTTCACATTTCCTACAATATTTGTGTACTTTATATTTATATATGTATTTGTATTTTATTTTAAATAAACTTAAACCCATGTTCATTTCTATTAGAATAAATTGTGATAAAGGGACACTTGATTCTAAGGTGCAAATAAATTCACAACCACAATTCGATGGTGCTTAACCTGACAAAAGCCACTCATGGTGTTTTCCCTGCATGGTGCAATGCTGAATCATCCATTCTTCATCAATAGCGTTGACATCTGATAATGTCATCAGGCACTCACTTTATCTTTGTTCATCAGGTCTGATTTCATTAGGCTACATGCACATATTGAGAATTTGGTGTCTATTTATTAGTATATGTAAGCCAAAACCAGGAGTCGATAGAAAATGTACAAATGGTGCACATGTGTCTATAATATTTTTCCTCTGTTCCTCTACTGATTTTTGCTTAGAATTAGAGATGAGTGAACCTGAGGTTTGATTTTCAAATTGAACACCAACTTAAAAAAATCAAACAACGCTGTGCTCAGGTACGCTTGGTGCTCAGCCCTGTGCGAGCCACTTGCAGTGTTTGAGCGGTTCTCACTGGGGGTAACAAAAGCAAGATTACATGTAGTGTGCAACTCAAAAAACTGTTTGAAAAAGGCTGCCCACCTTCCTCCGGAAGTGATCTGCTTATGGCTGGTTCTTTGTGGGTGTAAACTCAAACTGCCAATCAGTTACTTGGTCCAGGGTTTTGGTCAAGCTTGAGCCAATGGAGTCTCGGCTCCTTGGCTGTCAGTGAACTAAACCTCCACAGATCCGCTCATCCCTACTTACAAACACTGAACTAAAAAACTCACCAAATGCTCAATATGCGCACATTGATTTACTCACCTGCACTAGCGCCTAGAATACTAAAATTGCATTATGTTACAGTGTATTTCTTAACTTCTAAAGGTCGATTTGCGTGGACTGACCAGTGGCATGATACTACCACCGATTGGTAAACTTTTACTGTTCAGTGGTCATTTTACTTTGAAAACTTCCAGATTAGCTGTTTGGTACAACAGATTAGCTGTTTGTGCTCTCACCTGAACTCCAGAGATCAGCCGGGCCTGTCTGCAGCTGTCATGAACTGAACTGCAATCGCCGGGGAATTAATTACTCAGCGCTCTCGGTTCAGTCCTGCAAACTCTGAGATCAGTCCAGGCTGCAAGTGAGAGCTCCGGAGTGCAATGCAGGTAACTGAATCCAGGCCTGGCATTACTGGAGATTCCTCCGGTAGCCAGTCCGACACTGCCTACAACACTCTAATAATCTTTATTTTTATATAGCACTAACATTTTCCGCAGTGCTTTACATAAATCACCAACACTGTCCTCATTGCGGCTCAAAATATAAATTCCCTATCTACTCTGAACCTCACTTTACCAGCATTTGGTTGTAAGCTAAAACCATCACCGTACAATATATGCTTCTTCATGAAGATTTAGGTTAAACTCTTTGAGGTTTTTTGACTCCATATGTGAGCCAAACTAATTTGGTCAAGAAAGGTCCATCCTACATTTCCTTTGTATTTATGAATATTTTTTTTACCTTATGTTACTAAATATCTTTAATGTTCCTTAATATAGGGTATAATTATACTTTAATTTTGTTATTGACTAAATCAGTCCTAAACTAACAGGAGTGATTCAACAGTATTGTTGGTTAACTCAGAAATTTACAATTTATACTAATGTCTAACATTTTATTTTTAGAGACTTCAAATCAAGAATTCCCATTTCGGTATAACTATATCGAATGGGCACAAACTTTCACACATGTCCTTGAATTTAATTTTTCCATTTTATTCATTTTATTTATTTTATCTCCTGTTCCTATTATTTTATCAACCAGTAATGCATTTAGTCTATAGTCATTTTACTTTATTTGTAAGATATTAGTCTTATTTATACAACTTCATTATATCTCCCAAGTTGTGAAGGAACAAAATTGACTGAATTATAAGTATACGCCTTTGCAGAGTAAAAACCGATTGATTGTGTGGTTAGTAAAAAATTCCTATTAGCCAAAAATCCCTTGAGAAGAAGATGAGAAATGATTATGTCAGTATTTATTAAAATAACAATGATTTCCAATTTCATCTCTACAGTCACATTTACATTGTTAGAATCATTTGCATTATGGAGGCTTTTTAAACATTTGTAGATACAGTTGGCCAACAAAGTTTTTGGAGTTTTCCAAAAAATAAATGTAGTGTGAGATATTTTGACACTTTGTTTTGTTATAGTTGTTACTATATTTTCAGGGATTTTATCAAATTCTGTTTAGAGTTTCTGCCTCGAAGTTGTACAATAAATCTTACATTATCCAATGTATCACATTTCTTTTCATGCAGGGCCAGCTTGCCAGCAATATTGATTTCTAGTAAACCCAAAGTAGGAGGAGATACAAGTTAGAATGCTGTAGTCCTAGACAAAGAAAGCAACTTATTTAGAAAGCAGTCTTTTTTAAAAAAATAAATAAATTCAAATATATCTCTTCTGAATTATATAAGTGTACTATATCATTAGTTATGGATATGTGACATATGACTTACAAGGGATGTAATGATATGAACTGAGCAAGGTGCAAATGGAACAGATGACTCAGTATGTGTAAGGCTGCTTTCACACTACGTTTTTTTAACATGGGTCCTGAACGTTTTTTTAACGCAAAACCGGATCCAGTGCAAATGCGTTTTCATTTCAATTCATTTGCAATGGACTCGCGTCAACATGCGTTCACCTGCGTTTGCGTGCGTTATAGTGAGGATCCAGCGACTTGCAGTTTTTTAACTTTTTTCAAAAACCCTACTTGTAGCGTTCTTGAGCTGCGTCCAAATACTGCAAATTGCTGGATCCTGACAATATACTACACGCAAACGCATGTGAACGCTGGCATGCTGATAGACAGAATCCTGCTTGCTCTACTGAGCATGCCCAGAAACCAGCCTGTCGTGATCAGTCTCTCTCCCCCTCCCTGTCTCCCCCTCCCTCTCTCCCCCTCCCTCTCTCCCTCGCCTGAGAGCTGTGGAGGCTCGTAACCAAGGTAAACATCGGGTAACTTGCTTGGATACCCGATGTTTACCTTGGTTACGTGTGCAGGGAGCCCGAATCCTAGCAGCTGCAGACGCTCGTAACCAAGGTAAATATCGGGTATCCAAGCAAGTTACCCGATGTTTACCTTGGTTACGAGCCTCTGCAGCTGTCAGATGCCGGCTCCCAATCTCACATTCAGTTCCCCTCACTCCCGATCACATGACTCCAATGCCCGCCCATAAACTTCAAGTGACAGGAGCCTACAAAATAACACATGCATTTGCATGCGTTTTTCTCTGCAAAAACAGGATCTGCTTTTGCAGCAAAAAAACGTTCATGACACATGCTAAAAAAACATAGTGTGATAGTGTGAAAGCAGCCTAAGGAGTGTTGGAACAAGGGGTAGGAAGGGGTTGACACCATTATAAGGCACCATTATATCTTAGACACTTTAGCAGAGCGGAAAAAATTAAGAACAAAAACTCTACATTTCCTTTGTAGCCACTTAGCTCAGTGTCCAAGTCTCTGGCTTTGTTCAAGTTTTGGAATCTAAGGCTGGATTTACACGATTGTATGGCATCTGATGCGAGTGCATTGAATGTGATATGCTAATGACCCTCGGCTCCCCCCTCTGCTGCCATTATGAGCTGAGTGTTATGCAACTGGGATTAATCTCCCCCATTCACCTTTTTTCCCCCCCATTCACCTTTTGTGCCTCCCCTATTTCCTCATAGACTGTAAGCTTACGAGCAGGGCCCTCACTCCTCCTGGTATCTTAATGTTGTTATTTTGTATTGTCTCATATTATCTGTACATGTCCCCTCTGAATTGTAAAGCGCTGCAGAATATGTTGGCGCTATAAAAATAAAAAATAATTATTAAAAAAAATCTCCCCATCCCCTCCATTGTCAGCTGATGCAATTATTACACTGCACTCGGATGTAACCTACTCAACCATTCATAAATTTAGCTTTTTTTTAATACTAAGCCAGCTGTGTAAATTCATATTAAGTGAGCTTCTTTTAAGATTAAAGATGTAGCTACATGGTGACAGGAAGATGTATATACATACAGAGAACAAATGGCGGCTGGTGGTTTCAATATCAGTGTGGGCATATATGGTTTTCAAAATTGAACTAGCAAAAATGTAAAAAATGTGTCTACATTAAAAAAGTATATTTTTTTCAGTACACTTCAGCCCCCTTTCCAAAACTCACAAAATAAAAAAATGTTTGCTAGGTGCACGAATACAAAAAACTGTACCTGCAAAAAAATGCTATAGTGACACAACATTTGACACAGATGAAAAAGAAAAAATGTTTTGTGAGATTGACAATCACATGTAAATGTCTAGCTTTTGGGATAATTTATTTTGTACTCTTAAAAACCAATTATTACCCCTTCATAGAAAACAATTGCACAAAAAATGTAGAAACTCAGTTCAGTCACTTATGACAAGCAAGTAATGCAAGTACACTGTCTTGGGCCTGAAACACACTTCCGTTAAAAACACGCACATGCTGGGAGACACATATTTACCCTGCGTGTTGCGTGCGGTCCACGTGTGTTCTATGTGTGCGGATAGCACACGTAGAACCGGTAATTTGCATACTCACGTGGTCCACGCTGCTGTCCGTGGTGCTGATCTTCGGTCTTCAGCCCGGCCGTCTCCCCGCTCCTGCTGCCGGCCGCAGTGAAGTGAATATTAAATGAGCATAATGAGCAGCGGTCGGCAGCAAGTGGCAGCAGCGGCAGAGACAGGAGGGCTGGAGAAGGTGAGTAAATGTTTTTTTTTTTTTTCACTGACACGTGTGTTTTCTCCGGCGCCTGTCACACGGGACCGCATCCACACTACATCCATGTGGTACGGGTGTGGGTCGTGTGACACCCGTGCTGCCGGAGAAAACGTGGACATGTCAGCGTGTAGAAAAACGCACACATGTACAAACGCACACGGACACACGTTCCGTGTGGTTTTACGTGTGTGTGCCTGCTACAATAGGGTAGCATTGCTGAACGTGTCTCCATACCGCCGGTACATGCAAAAAATGGCAAACACGTACCGGCGGCACAGATGTGTGTCGGAGGCCTTGGACAGATTTTTTTCTGTAAACATTATTGTACTGTCTTGCTCCTACTTCTTAGTGTATTATGAATGAAGATACAAAAATGAGTAGTTGTAATTTAAATGCAGTTGACCGGACAGATGACATCTGCACCATATCACTGATCAATCACACTGAGCCTGACACTGCTGTTTGCGCCTCTAGTCTCTATCTCTCCCAAGTAATTAAATTGCTGTATTATTCACATGCGGGCTCTTTAACATCTGCGATTTTCATGGGCGTGTGCAATCCCATAAAAAAATCGGATCGCACTCCCACCAGTGTTAAGCAATGGGACAGTTTCCTCTGTCTTGTTTGTTTTTTCTCCACACGAATCATGCTCTCGGTGAAATCGTAGCATGCTGCGTTTTGCACTAAGTCTCGGCTCACACGTGTGTAAAATCGCACTGCATTCGCATGTTATGTGACTGCTGTGCAGTGCACGCAGAGACAGACAGCGGAAGAGATGAATAGAAAGTGCTCCCTCCATCTTCTCTGCTCATGTGATGCGGTCGCAAGATCACATCACAGTCGCACGACCCTCGGCTGACACCGCAGCAGAAGGTCATTAGCATATTGCTTTCGATGCTTCTGCATCAAAAGCAGTATACAAGTGGAAAAGAGCCCTACAAGTGCATCTCATTAAAATAAAATATCCTCAAAGAGTTAATTTATTTCAGTAATTCAATACGAAAAAGGGAAAAGCATATATTATATTGAGTCATTACACACAGAGGGATCTATCCCTATATATTATATAGAGTCATTACACACAGAGGGATCTATTCTTATATATTACATAGTCATTACACACAGAGGGATCGATTCCTATATATTATATAGTCATTGCACACAGAATGATCTATTCCTATATATTATGTAGAGTCATTACAAACAGAGGGATCGATTCCTATATGTTATATAGAGTCATTATCCACAGAGTGATCTATTCCTATATATTATATAGAGTCATTACACACAGAGGGATCGATTCCTATATATTATATAGTCATTGCACACAGAATGATCTATTCCTATATATTATGTAGAGTCATTACAAATAGAGGGATCGATTCCTATATGTTATATAGAGTCATTATCCACAGAGTGATATATTCATATATATTATAGAGTCATTACACATGGAGGGATCTATTTCAAGTGTTTATTTCTGTTAATGTTGATGATTATGGCTTACAGCCAATGAAAACCCAAAAGTCATTATCTCAGAAAATTAGAATATTATATGAGACCAACTGAAAAAATGATTTTACACTCAGAAATGTTGGTGCCTACTGAAAAGTCTGTGCAGTAAATACCCTCAATAATTGGTCCAGGCTCCTTTTGCATGATTTACTCCATCAATGTGGCATGGCATGGAGGCAATCAGCCTGTGGCACTGCTGAGGTATTATGGAGGCCCAGGTTGCTTTGATAGCAGCCTTCAGCTCGTCTGCATTGTTAGGTCTGGTGTTTCTCATCTTCCTCTTGAGAGAGTTGGCAGAGTTTCACCACTCGTCACAGCCCAGCATCGCTCCTACTTGAGTGCTTTGCAGCGAAGGAGGAGTAAGCAGGGATGTGCTACACTGTGATGCTGGGTTTTGGTGAGTGAGGAAACTTCACATACATCCCAGTGACTCACAGAAACTGGGGTCGTCTCGGTGATTATAACCAAACTTATACTGATAGGAGTAAATGTGAACAAACCAAAAGAAAAAACTCCTAAAAAGATACTTTATTCTAATAAGTATTAAAAATTATGAGTATAAAAACACTGCTCATCCATAATAATTACAGTGAAACATTACAGTGGGTGCAATAGAGTGGTAGATCCGATTGGTGGGGACAGTGCTGATTTGTTTACTGTTCTCAGGGTAGGGGCAACACCTTTAGGAGTTTTTTCTTTTGGTTTGTTCGTCTCGGTGATGTCAGGTGAACAGGAACCTGATGTGATATCACTGGATCCCCGAGGTCACGGAGCCCAGGGGTCAGGTGATGGGGAAGTGCGGTTCGTAATAGCACCGCTCACAGGCACTATTGGCAACACAAGATATTAGAGATTAACCTTGTTTCTCAACATAATATCATTGTGGCCAATAATGAATATGGGTGAACCAACCCTTTAAGTCAGATCCATATCATCTAGCCCAGTGTTTCCCAAACTCCAGTCCTCATGTTTTCAGGATTTCCTTACTATTGAACAAATGATGGAATCATTATCAAAGCATCACCTGTACTATATTAGGCCTGCACCACACATCCGTGCCTCCGGCACGTGTTTGTCATTTTTTACACGTACCGGCGGCACGGAGACACTTTAACCAATGCTACCCTATTGTAGCAGGCACACACACGTAAAACCACACGGAACGTGTGTCCGTGTGCGTTTGTACGTGTGTGCGTTTTTGAAAGTGCTGACATGTCCGTTTTTTCACCGGCAGCACGGGTGTCACACGGCCCGCACCCGCACCACACGGGTGTAGTGTGGATGCGGTCCCGTGTGACACGCGCCGGAGAAAACACACATGTCATTGAAAAAAAAACAAAACATTAACTCACCTTCTCCAGCCCTCCTGTCTCTGCCGCGGCTGCCTCTTGCTGCCGACCGCCGCTCATTATTCTCATTGAATATTCACTTCACTGCCTGGCAGCAGCAGCAGCGGGGAGACGGGAGGGCTGGAGACCGAGGATCAGCACCACGGACAGCAGCGCGGACATCAGGAAGGACCAGGTGAGTATAATAATTACCGATTCTACGTGTGCTATCGCGGATAGCACACGTAGAACACACGTGTCACGCACGTACCAGAGACACGTACTTACCTGCACGCAACACGCAGGGAAAATACGTGTCTCTCGGCACGTGCGTGAATTTCACGTGAGTGTGGCAGAGGCCTTAAAGAAATCCTGAAAACATGACCTGTTGGGGCTTGTGAGGATTGGAGTTTGGGAACCACTCATCTAGCCAGAACATTACTTGTTTAACCATTTAATTGATTAGCTGGCAAATATTACTATATTTTACTCGCAGCAATAACTACTGTCACAAATGTCCCTCCCTTTTGACATCTTCGTTACCCAAGTTATATGTTTTGAAAACAATCTAATTTAAGCAATATAAAAAAATAAGCTGTAATAACGACATTTAATTCACTATCGTATAAAAAGGACTAAATTGTAAACTATGCCAACAGGTCGGGCCAAGTAATTGACTGTCAATTACCAGGTAGGTCATGTGTTATATTATACAAACATGATATAGCTTAAAATACATAATAGTTAGAGTTCTATATGTTGATCACAAAATAATATAGTCAATACAGTATGATTTTATGAATGCCCACCTCAATAGCAAAAAAAAAAAAATGTCCACAGTAAAAATAATTTAGACTCTGATAATCTGTAATCTTACTGTCTGGAAAATCTGATTACCTAATTATATTTCCATCCTAATGAAAATGCTAATTCACTTTGCACATAAATGAATAATTGCTGATGATCCACGGTTATCTTTATTTTTCCTAGTAGCATTAGTCATTTCTGTTTGCCTTGTATGTGGTGCTAACGTTCAGTCAAAGTTGTTATTGCTGTGAAAAAAATGTACATTAACATAAATGTTCCATCAAACTACATCAAAATGTTATGATTTTACCAGAAATGAGCTCAGCTTTACTATGTTTTAATCCTGTAAAGTCATTAAAGGCAACATAATTTTCATTCCATTAGAGCCCATTTTCATATCAACACTCTTGTCATAGATATTTAATTTATATTTTTGACGTATGCAAAGAATGACGTATGTAAAGAATTTTTAGACAGACCACAATGTCTATCTATCTATCTATCTATCTATCTATCTATCTATCCATCCATCCATCTATCTATCTATCTCTCTATCTATCTATCTATCTATCCATTTCTGTAGTTCTTCTTGTACAAAATAGTGGACTGACAATCTAATGTGTACGGGGCTTTCCATCTCTCCCCTCACAGATGATCTCAAAGGAAAGCAGTATCTGGGCTGGCAGATGATCCGTTTGTTCTCTCTAAGCCGCTGCCAATGGAATCTAATTGAAGTTCTCTAATAGAGAACAGAGGAGTGCTCATCCAAGCCAAACATCCCTGTGTATGGGGGAGTCTAGAGAGACAGCTGTAAGGTAATCAATCATTAAGCCGGTAGTTAGGAAATATGTATAAGAGCTCTAAGGCTTTGCACACTACGATATCGCAGGTGCGATGTCGGTGGGGTCAAATTGAAAGTGACGCACATCCGGCATCGCATGCGACATCGTAGTGTGTAAAGGCTCGATGATACGATTAACGAGCGCAAAATCGTCGTAATCGTATCATCGGTGCAGCGTCAGCGTAATCCATAATTACGCTGACGCGACGGTCCGATGTTGTTCCTCGCTCCTGCGGCAGCACACATCGCTGTGTGTGAAGCCGCAGGAGCGAGGAACATCTCCTACCGGCGTCACCACGGCTTCCGTAGGATATGCGGAAGGAAGGAGGTGGGCGGGATGTTTACATCCTGCTCATCTCCGCCCCTCCGCCGCTATTGGCTGCCTGCCGTGTGACGTTGCTATGACGCCGCATGACCCGCCCCCTTAGGAAGGAGGCGGGTCGCCGGCCAGAGCGATGGTCACAGGGCAGGTGAGTGCATGTGAATCTGGCATAGCGATAATTTTCGCTACGCCAGCTATCACACGATATCGCAGCTGCGACGGGGGCGGGACCTATCGCGTGCGACATCGCAGCATCGGCTTGCGATGTCGCAACGTGCAAAGCCTGCCTAAGGGGCACTTTGCACACTGCGACATTGCAGGTGCGATGTCGGTGGGGTCAAATTGAAAGTGACGCACATCCGGCATCGCATGCGACATCGCAGTGTGTAAAGCCTGGATGATACGATTAACGAGCGCAAAAGCGTCGTAATCGTATCATCGGTACAGCGTCGGCATAATCCATAATTACACTGACGCCATGGTCCGATGTTGTTCCTCGCTCCTGCGGCAGCACACATCGCTGTGTGTGAAGTCGCAGGAGCGAGGAACATCTCCTACCGGCCTCACTGCGGCTTCTGTAGGATATGCAGAAGGAAGGAGGTGGGCAGGATTTTTACATCCTGCTCATCTCCGCCCCTCCGCTCTGATTGGCCGCCTACCGTGTGACGTCGCAGTGACGCCGCATGACCCGCCCCCTTAACAAGGAGGCGGGCCGCCGGCCACAGGGACGTCGCACGGCAGGTGAGTGTGTGTGTGAAGCTGGCGTAGCGATAACTTTCGCTACGCCAGCTATCACCACATATCGCTGCTGCGACGGGGGCGGGGACTATCGCACTCGACATCGCAGCATCGGCCTGCGATGTCGTAGTGTGCAAAGCCCGCCTTAGTCTACTGATCTTAAACAACACCCTTATATTTAAATCAAAGTTTTTTGAAAAGCAAAATTTTATTTACAACATTATGTATAGAATGGTAGAATGGAATGGAAACACAATACAACAATTACTGAACATAGATAGATAGCTAGACACAGACAGACAGACAGACAGACAGACAGACAGATAGATAGATAGATAGATACATAGATAGATAGATTGTTCAAAGGGAACTAAGTTGGAAGTGACACATGCCCCAAATATTTCAGATACTAACGCATTAACCCCTTAACGATCGCGGGACGTAAAATTACGTCCTAGCGGTCATAATGTTACTGCCCGCGATCTGCTGGCTGCAGCATGCCGCGATCGGCACACATCTCAGCTGATTTTCACAGCTTAGATGTGTGCCTGCTAGGCACGAGCAGAATCGTTATCTGCTCGTGCCGTTTAACCCCTTAAATGGCGCTGTCAATATGTGAAAGAGAAAGAGAGCGTATCTGCTGTTTACAGCTGTATAGCTGTGATCAGTAGATAGTGCAGAGCGATCGGAATGCTGATCGCAATAGCCCCCTAGGGGGACAAGTAAAATAAAAAAAAAAGTTAAAAAAAAAGTTTTAAAAAATTAAAAAAAATCAAAAAAACCTAAAAGTTCAAATCACCCCCCATTCGTCCCATTGAAAATTAAAGGGTTAAAAAAATAAAAAATATACACACATTTGGTATCACCGCGTTCAGAAACGCCCGATCTATCAAAATATAAAATCAATTAATCTGATCAGTATACGGCGTAGCGGCAAAAAAATTCCAAACGCCAAAACGATGTTTTTTTGTCGCCACAAGAGGCGATCAAAACGTAGCATCTGCGCAAAAATGGTACGGTTAAAAACTTCAGCTCGAGACGCAAAAAATAAGCCATCACTGAGCCATAGATCCCAAAAAATGAGAACGCTCCAGGTCACGGAATATGGCGTAAAACGTGCGCCACTTTTTTCGGTCAAACTTCCGATTTTTTTTTAACCCCTTATATAAAAGTAAACCTATACATGTTTGGAGTCTACAAACTCGCACTGACCTGAGGCATCACACCCACATATCAGTTTTACCATATAGTGAACACAGTGAATAAAATATCTCAAAAACAATAGTGCTATCGCACTTTTTTTGCAATTTTTCTGCATTTGGAATTTTTTTGCCATTTTCCAGTACACTATATGGTAAACCTTATGGTTTCATTTAAAAGTACAGCTCGTTCCGCAAAAAATGAGCCTTTACATGACCATATTGACTGAAAAAAAAAAAGTTATGTCTCTCAGAATAAGAATGGCGAAAAAAAAAAACGGAAAGCGAAAAATCGGCCGGTCGTGAAGGGGTTAAGGTATCCTATCACAAGATTTAAAGGGAACAGGCTGACCTCTTAACCTCTCCACGTCACAAGACATACTGGGTACGTCATGTATCGTGTTAGGTTAATCCCCGCCGCCTGCCTCGAGCAGTCAGCAGCGTTCTCTGCACATGTCAGCTGATTTGAACAGCTGACATATGTGGTTATCAAGCACGAGTGGATCCGCTCTCTACTCATGCCTGTTAACCCCTTGCATGCCACTGTCAAAATGTGACAGCGAGGTGAAACAGCACGCCGCGGTAAGCATTTACTAACCCGACACCTTCGGAAGTCACTTGATGTGATCACAAGGATGGTTGTCATGGTAGCATAGGGTTATGTGATGACTCCTGTAGCTATCATGAGTCACTTCTTACACCTGTGTAATAGGAGAGCTGCTTTTCTGCAGATCTAAGCTGTGTAGCTGTGATCTGGAGAAATGGATGTGCGATCAGACTGCTGATTCCTATAGTCCCATAGGGGTACTAGTAAAATAAAAAAAACTAAAAAAAAACTTTTAAAAAAATTAAAAAAATTAAAAATCTTAACGTTCAAATTACCCCTTTTCGCCCCATTGAAAATTAATGGGTTTAAAAAATAAAAAATATACACACATTTGGTATCACCCCATTCAGAAATCAGAAATGCCCGATCTATCAAAATATAAAATCAATTAATCTAATCCGTAAATGGTGTAGCGGCAAAAAAATTCCAAATGCCAAAATTACGTTTTTGGGTCACCGCGTAATTTGCGCAAGATGCGATAACAGGCGATCAAAAAGTAGCATCTGTACAAAAATGGTACCATTAAAAACATCAGCTCGAGACACAAAAAATAAGCCATCACTGAGACATAGATCCCAAAAAAGGAGAACTCTATGGATTGTGGAAAATGGCGCAAAAAGTGCGCCTTTTTTTAACAAACTTGTGAATTTTTTTAACTCCCTACATCAAAGTAAACCTATACAGGTTTAGTGTTTCCGAACTCATACCAACCTGAGGCATCACACGAAAACATCACTTTTACCATATAGTAAACATAGGGAATAAAATATCCCAAAAACAATCAGGCAGTTGCACTTTTTTTTTGCAAATTTTTTGCAAATTTTTCACACTTGGAATTTTTGTGCCATTTTCCAGTACATTATATGATAAAACTAATGGTTGCATTTAAAAGTAGAACTCGTCCCGTAAAAAATAAAAGCCCTTATATGGCACGATTTACAGGAAAAATAAAAAGTTACGGCTCTCGGAAGAAGGGGAGGGAAAAAAATGGAAAAGCGTAAAATCGCCCTGGGGTGCAGTACCTGAGCATTATACATCCACCAACAAAGTTTATAGCTGGCATACAGCAGTAAGGCAGGTGACTGTCTGTTGTGAACCACCAAACCCATTTATCAGGCATCCATATACCACCAACTGAAGATTGAAGTGTTAGGCTTCCAAAGAGCAATTCAGCAATGGACTTTAATCATGAAGCTCATAGGTGACGGTGTAATATTTAGATGGGAAAACCTTTCATAAACTGACTTGTTGCCATGCTGGCTCCTACTATATGACCACAGACAGTATCAGTGAGCTTTTTAAAAATACTCAATTTTTACTACAAACAGCAAGCATTCAAGATTAGTAATGGGCAGACTTGCAGGTCCAACCGAATTAAGAAAAAAACAACCTGGTTCAGGCCTGGAAATTGATCCCAGATATCTGGCCAGACGCCGGTCTCCATAAAAGTTTATGGAAACCAGATTCTGGTGCTTTAAAATGATGATAGAAGGGATAGGAGGATTGGAGCAGGTGTGTTTATACTTACTGAGTCTCCTGCACTGCTCTAACGCTACTTCAGGGGCCGCTGATTCCTTCATACATATTCACGGCTTCCCCACCTACTGGCAATCCCCACGTCTCTGGGTGCATTCAGACGCGCCCCCACCCTGTCTGACTTCAATCAATCATAAGCACTGTATGTGCATCATTATTGCAGTAAAAATAAAAAAAATAAATTGGCATATAATACCCACACAAATAAAGCATATGGCTACAGGGTGCAGCCCCCAGCCATGTCCTTGTCTTGTCCGTGTATGTAACCTACTGTCAGAGAAGTAAAGGGTATGCCAGCCGTGAGATGGGAAAGGTCCAGGCACGTGTTTCACGAGTGCTGCTTCAGAAGACCAACAAGCAGCACTTGCAAAACATGTGTCTGGACCTTTCCCATATCAGGGCTGGCATACCCTTTGTTTCTCTGACAGTAGGTAAGGTCTCCAGGTGCCACTTCACCACCTACTTCTTTCTATTCTTGATATATTAAACTTTTGTCATATATACTTTTCAGAATAGATGGTTGGTATATAAACAAGTGGCCCTGCGCATTTGACCTCCTCTGTCTTTTTTAGTGTTATTTTTCGGGTTTGTCTAGGGTTCTTTTTTAATAGGATTGTTATCCTTATTATTGTATTTAACCCTATACCCTATACTTCTAGGACATGCCTTCCCTCATATGGACTCCTTTCCTCCTCATACCTCTTTTATCTGGTACAATTACATGTATTTGTTATTTTAAATTCACCTGCCAATTTCTGGCTGTAACTAATGTGCACTTTTTCAAATAAACAGCAGCTTAAAATAATCTTATATGGCATATTATTTACTTATACTGTAATGGCCCCCCTTTTTCTTTTATTTTGTTGCTGTTAATTCAGATGTAGCAGAGCTGGAATAGTTGTGCTACATCGTGTGGATTACATGGGACCTGGGTGTTTTGGGGTTAATAAATGGGTAAAAAGGGTGGTTCTTTTGTATTGCATATCAAATAAAGGATTTTTTTCAGTGTTTGTGTTTATTTCTTTTCAGCACCAGATTAGTAATCGGGGTATTTCATAGACACCTCCCATTACTAATCTAGGGCTAAGTGACAGCTGTGACCTTTTATTAATCCCTTGTTATCCTGATTGCCACGACACTAGGAAAATTGGGATGAGTTGGGTAAAGTTCTGGGATTGTCGCATGTAATGGAAGTGACAATCCTGGGCGGCTGCAGGTTGCTATTTTTAGGGCTGTGGGGGTAGAATAAGCATGGGCTTTCCCAGCCTGGTAATAGTCAATCTGTCTGACTATGTTTAATAGTTTAATGACTTTTTCCAGGGTGATTAGCTATATCAGCTCTTCTTTTAATTTCCACAGAAATCTTGTTTATTTAAAACATGAAATACCTCTACATGTTTTAAATATTATTCTTTAAGACTCTTCTTTAAATAAAACAATGCACCTACTCATTTTTGATTGTCATCCATTTGATTTTAAATACACTACTCTTATTTTCAAATTATCTGCTAATTCTAATGGTTCACATACATTTTGTACTCAGATGTGATTTTGAATAATTTTCCTAATTTAAAAGTCTAGTATTTTTTTTACTTATTTCTTTTATTTGGTCCTCTTTATTTAATCTTATGTCTTTTGTGAAAATCTTTAGTAGTTTTAGGTCAAATTTATGCAGAAATGTGGAATATTCAGTCTGTATGTTTTAACTGACGGTTGTCAGGATTCTTAAGCAAAATTATTTTGTTTGTTAACTATTTTTCAAGTCCTGCACTTCTTTTGAAATCTGAACTTCATCCTATTTTATAAAACTATTAGTGCTGTAGAAGGAATAATTAGGGATGATCAAATACCTCAAATATTCGGCTTCGTGAATATTTGCCGAATAGGTCACCGCTATTCGCAAATATTCAATGCGCAATGTAAGTCTATGGGAAACCTGAATAACAACTATTCGGGCTTCCCATAGACTTACATTGCGCATCGAATATTTGCATAGCGGTGACCTATTCGTTGGATATTCGCAAAGCCGAATATTTGAGGTATTCGATCATCCCTAAGAAAAATCTATCTTCAACCCCTAAATTTTAAGCGGAGTCCTTTATATACCAACATTTACGTTATAAGTAACCTCATCAGTATACAATGAATTACACACAGAAAAAAAAAGATGCATATGTTATCAACTTTATGTTCTATAATATAATTGCCCATAGTAAATAGGCTTTAACATTTCGTTCAAGGGTATGAGACCCATAATTGGTTTATCTTTTGTCACTGTTGCTAATTGTAGAAAAAGCTTTCACAGTGTTTCACACTTTTGTATTCTCTTGCTAGTATAAAAAACAACAACAAACATTTAGAGCTGTGTTTGCAAGAACAAACATCTTCTACGTGCTATGAGCATTCAATCAGAATTTGTGAGAAATGCATCAAGGTCACATAGAGAGATGTGAAGCAGACATTATACATCTCGGCATGATACTGGCACACAGTTAAAGGTATGTGCAACCATATGTCCACAACAAAACTGCTTGTTTCAAAGATCATATTTTTAGAAAATATTGGAAAAAAATGAAGATTTACTATATATATGTGTATAAATAAAATAAAGCAAAGCTAAAATAAAGCAGAATTAAATCTAGAGATACACGATACACTGGTTGAAGTCTTTCTCTTTCCTCTTCTTGTGTATGTTCGGTGCTGATAGACTTGATGTAAATAGTAATATCCATTCAGAGTTGTTGAAGATCTGCACTGTGTTCTTCTGAATAATAGACGCCTTGTAGAACAGATACAGTTGTATTGTTATTGCAAGCTATATTGAGTGAGCTCTTAAAGGGTATGGGTCATCATAAAATGACTCATTATTTCAAATCAGAATTTAAATTAAAGGGGCTATCAAGGTTTGGCACAAAAGTCTGCAGTTACACTATATAACTGCAGACTTGTGAATCCTCAGAGCATGTAGAGTGCATGCTGTCAGGATTCTCTTATGTCGGCAGCGAGACATGTGACCACAAGATTGTGTATTTCCATGCACATTTTGACTATACATTCATGGTCTCTCTCAGTTCATTTGTATTGAGCGTGGCCATGCATGTCTATTGTTATATCCCATGATATAACCCCATGTGAGTGAGCCCTAACAGTGTCTGGAAGGTGATTTTTTAGCTACTTTTACTTAGACTTGGTGCTGTGTGTTGGTCATTGCTTGTGTGATGCTGCACCTGTGGGGTGATATGGCCGGGAGCCATGGGGGCTTCACTTTGCAGCAGGCATGCTGTAGAGAACCAGGTCGTTCCTCTTGCTTGATCGATGTTGCTCCAGGGGTGATTTGTGGATTGTACTTCTTTTTTTAGGCGAAGGACCGACTGAGAGGTCAAACATGATGTGGTAGTGGGATTTATAAAGTCTGATCAGAATATTAAACCAGGAACCTCATGTTCAGTTTTGTACATTTCTGCTTAGGTGCCATAGATCAATTTATGATTTTTGGATATGCGGGCCATGTCTTTTTTTCCAATTATAGCATAGTAACACAATGGTTTCCAAAATCACATTGCAAGGGAATGATGGGAGGAGTGACTTAAATGATATGCCACTGCCAGAGATTGCCACAGCTGGCATCTTCTTTATATATAGCAGACTCAGCTTATATGCTAACTTAATAGTTTGCTTAATTACCTGTGTGGAAAATGTACGACACAGGTTTTTAGAGATTTAAATAGGTAGTGCTTTTTGCAAAAACTTGTACTAGAGATCTCAGTAGCCTATAATACAAGGTTGTCTACTATTCAGGACTTAGAGGATGTCCATTACTTTAACATCGATCGTCTGTGCTAGCAATTGTCAGTGTCAGTGGTGGAAGCAATAGGCCGGAAAGTGTCAGTTCCGGAGTTGCGCCATCTTCTGATAGCGGTCGAGGCCAGGTACTGCACATCCACCTCCTATTAAAAGCATTAGGAGGTGGATTGGCAGTACCCAACCGCGGCCTCTATCAGAAAACAGAGCACCTGGGCAACTGAGTATTTTCAGCCACAGGCTGCCGCAGCTGGTACAGAGAACAGCTGATCGGAGGGGTGCTTTGTGTCGGACCCCGGCTGATCAGACATTGATGGCCTGTCCAAAGGATAGACCATTGATGTTAAAGTAGTGGACAACCTCTTTAAATATTTGTGTTTGAGGCTATAAATTATTTTTGCGTTTGGGTTTAATTATAAATGTTACATTGTTTGCTTTCTTTTGCTTCTGTGTTGTACTGTTCATTGCTGGAGGCCGAATGAGTTATCTGAGAACTATCTATCAGTACACAATGAAAGTCTGACAGGGACTTTGTAACTGTTATATCTTTTTTTATAAGCTTCATTCAGTTGTTTTATGATAATAGACCACAGCAATGTTGAACATGCAGAGAAAAAAAATTGCATTAAAAATTAAATTCTGCATAATGTTTAATAAAACCCTAATGTAAAAATGATTTTCAGTCTTAAATACATGCATGCAATTAAAAATGTCCTTCCCCAAAGGCAGAAAACTCCGTATAATGAGTAGTGAAACCTTGTGAGTGATGTGTAGGTGGGGCAAGCTGTACTACAGAGTAGAGATGAGTGGTTCCATCGAGGTTAGGTTTGCCGGAAGCAAACCAGCCTAGCTTCACAGGCTCGAGCTTGACCTGAACCCCGGATCAAGTCACTAATCGGCAGTTTGAGTCTCCACCTACATACAGCCAGCCATAAGCAGAATAGTTCCGGGGAAGGGTGGGCGGGCTTTTTTTTTTTTTTTTTTGGTTGCACACTACATGTGATCATGCTGTTGTTACCCTCAGTTTGTGCCATTCAAACACTTCCAGCAGTGTGCACGGGGCTGAGCACCAAGCATACCTGAGCTCAGCGTTGCTCGCACAAGTTTTGTTCGCACATACAGCATTCGGTCCACGAACCCAAACCTTGATTTTTAAATTTGATGTTTGGTTCGAAAACTGAACTTCAGGTTCAATCATTTTTACTAGAGAGAAGGCTCTTAGAGACTTTTAGAGACCCGTGAGCTGACAGTCACTTCTTAGCATTCTACCTTAGTAAGGTCTACAGCTGATGGTCAAGTTCAATACCTAAGTTAAAGAACCATTCAGATGACTGTGTTATTGTTGTTTGCTTATCTACATGAGTATATTAAGTGACCTCTATAAAAGAGTTCCCCTTACACACTGGAAGATGGTGGAGAAAATTAAAAACTGACAAATACTGTAGGAACCACCATAACTACATAAAATGCCAAACAACTGGAAAAATGATGATTTAGGGTAGTACAGTATGGCCTCATTCCATATACAGTGTGTCCACCCATATCCTGTCCACCGCCATTAACTTGAGAACAGCGGCAGCTATAGCCATAGAAGTGGTGTCTAGGTATAGTAAAGTATCCATGCGCTACGCAATGAAACCACCTATAATGCCACCTGGTGAAAAACAACGGAGTTGGCATTTTTATCTCAAAGATGGAACGAGAGAGAGAAAAAAAGTAAATAAAAAAATTGTAGGGCATCATCAATTCAATACAAATTGACACCTTGCATACAGAAATGCTGTGATATGAAACCCATGACCCCCACAAAACATTGAATGCTGGTCACACATATGGCGCTCACTTAACTTTGATGCTGAAAGTGGCCACTGTCAGCTGCAATGCACATCTGGACTCTGGACAGCATACTGTATCTTGCTGCATGCTGTGCAATATGGTAGGTGACACGTTTGCACAAGCATCTGTGATACGTCGTCATAGGTCCTGCAATGTTGGTGGAGGGGCCGCAAACACCTGCTGTTTGATGTGACCTCACAGAAAGAGTTCCAATGGGGGTCAGGTCACGTGAGAGTGGAGGCCACTCCACGCAGCCCCCATACCCAATGACTTGTAGGAGGTATCGCTTCACATCCGCAGCCTTGTGAGTTTTACACATCTTAATCATAGCGCTTATGTATGCAAGGTGTCGATTCGTATTGAATTGATGATGTCCTACAACTTTGTAATTCACTTTATTTCTCTATCTCGTTCCGTTTTTGAGATCAAAATGCTAACTCCGTTGTTTTCCACCAGGTGGTGGTATAGGTGGTTTCATTGCGTAGCACATGGCTACTTTACTATACCTAGACACCACTTCTATGCCTATAGCTGCCACCGTTCTCAAGTTAATGGCAGTGGACAGGATCTGGGTGGACCACACTGTATATCTATGTGCACCAAACTTTAGATTAGTTTAAAATGTTGGATTCTTAATGCTAGATTTATAAACAGCTGCTGATTGCAATAAATTATAAATGCAGTGAGAGTAGAATTATTCTTTAAGGCATTAACTACAGTATAACTAAACTTACTGACTATGGTTGGGCATAAACAATATAAATCAGAAGAGAACTATAAGAAAGCAAAATTTGCATCTTTCCAGCTTATTTTGCTGAAACCTGCATAATATTTATCTTCTGGCTTTATTTGGACAGATGTCTTATGTGTTAAATCCTACAATAGTTGCCTAAAACTTTAATAATTATTATCATCTTAATTATAATTATTTTCATCTTTATTATGCTCACTAATCCTAACTTTGCTTTATCTTAAAATTACCATGTCATATATTTAACTTTGATGACAACAATAGACACACACTGAGATTTTACAAGTTGCAGGATATTTTTTGTTGTTTTCCGGCATATTTATAAATATAATAGCTATTTGATGAAACTATACTGCAATAGGATGAAACATAATGTAACTTTTTCTTTAAGTAGTTTGTCATGCATATTGCTTATATCAAATTGTACACTCCATTGTCTTTGAATGCTGATTCCTGCAATGATAAGCTTTAATCTCTTTAAAGAACATGGATTATTATTAAAATAATATGGGCATCATCATTGCCCATAGTGCTTTCCATTAAATTAATTGGATCTAGAAATAAAACAGTACATAGTTGAACGCATTTAAAATGTATTACAGAATTTGATAGAAAAAGTATTCTTAAAAATGAAGCCATCCCTGCCACCAAAAAATAAAAATGATACACAGTAGATATTATATATATATATATATATATATATATATATTTATATTTTTATATATATATATATATATATATATATGTATATATATATATATATATATACATATAGATATATATATATATATATATATATATATATATATATATATATATATATATATATATATATATATATAAATAAATAAATATATATATATATTTATATTTATATATATATATCTATATATATATATATATATATATATATATATATATATATATATATAGATATATATATATAAATATATATATACACTAGAAGGTGGCCCGATTCTACGCATCGGGTATTCTAGAATTTATGTATTGTATAGTTAATGTATGATTTTTGTTATATATATATATATATATATATATATATATATGTATATATATATATAGATGTTGTTGTGTGTAGTTACCAAGTGTTTGTGTAGGGCGCTGTACATGTTCTGGGTGTTGTCTGGGTTTGGCGGGGGGTGAGAGTGGTGTTGTTTGTGTGTTGCGTTGTCTGTGTTGCGTTGTTTGTGGAGCGCTGTGTGTCTGTAGCGTTGTGTGTGTGTGTTGCGTGGTTTGTGTGGTTGTGGGGTGTGTGTGTGTGTTTTGGGGGAGATATGCTTTGTGCAATGTGTGTGTTGTGTGGTATGTGCGCATATTTGTGTGTGCCGCGGTGTTTGTGTGTTGGGTGTTGTGTGTGTGCGGCGTTGTCTGTGTGTGTGGGTGTCTGTGTAGGGCGGTGTTTGTGGTTCCCAGTGTGTGTGTGGTGTGTTGTGCAGTGCGTGTGTGGCGGTGTGTGTGTGTGTTTTGGGGGGAGGTGTGCACCCCCATCGTGCTCCATCCCCCATGCTGCGCACCCCCATCGTGCTCCATCCCCCATGCTGTGCACCCCCCATCGTGCTCCATCCCCCATGCTGTGCACCCCCCATCGTGCTACATCCCCCATGCTGTGCACCCCCCATCGTGCTCCATCCCCCATGCTGCGCACTCCCCATCGTGCTCCATCCCCCATGCTGCGCACTTCCAAATGTGCTCCATCCCCCATGCTGCGCACTCCCCATCGTGCTCCATCCCCCATGCTGGGTCAGTAAAGAGAAAAAGAAAATGTGCATAAAGTGGGATCACCAATATAGCAAAAAATATCATTTATTAAATTAGACACAAAACAAAACCATGGACAACATTAAAAACATTTAAAAAGCATAAGCTCATATATTAACACATATTTGGTGCCAAGGTATAAGACACCAAACACGCCCCACACTCTCCGCCGGCCAAAACCACCAATATATACTAATAGTAAAGGCGTACACTTGCGAGACGATATTATAAATACAAACAGGGGATTGAGATAGAAAGTACAGATGCCCAGACAAAAAAGACCAACTGTCAATGCATAGCAATAAAGCACCTGAGTAACCTGGGCCACAGAAATCACCTGAAATAAACTTGTTAAGCCAGAAGGCAAGTGCAAACGCCAGTAAGGATAATGGTAGGAGGCCACAAAATGAAGGAGGGGGTGTGCATTCCCCATCGTGCTCCATCCCCCATGCTGCGCATTCCCTATCGTGCTCCATCCCCCATGCTGCGCACTCCCCATCGTGCTCCATCCCCCATGCTGCGCACCCCCCATCGTGTCCATCCCGCATGCTGCACACTCCCCATCGTGCTCCATCCCCCATGCTGCGCACCCCCCATCGTGCTCCATCCCCCATGCTGTGCACCCCCCATCGTGCTCCATCCCCCATGTTGCGCACTCCCCATCGTGCTCCATCCCCCGTGCTGTGCATTCCCCATCGTGCTCCACAGTCACACATCAGACAGTGTACATGCACACATCTGATTGCAAACACTCACACCCCACTTCTGCTTGTGCCCTCCGGTGGGCGGTCCCAGCAGCTGTGCTGCACGCAGTGCTCCTCTGCCTTCTGCTGACACGCACACACCCGATCGCATACACGCACACACCCGTTTGCATACACGCACACACACGATCGCATACATGCACACACACATTGACGATATCGCACATACACATTGACGATATCGCACATACGCACTCACACTCACAACATCCGGAGATACCACATGCTTCCGGCCATGTGATCCTCCGGCAGGTCCTGGAAGGTCATTGCACGCACAGTATCGCCGCCGAGAAGCAAGCGATATCACTGGATGTTGTGAGTGTGTGGATGCGATCTGATGTGTGTGTGAGGTGTGTGTGAGAATGAGTGTGATCTGATGTGTGTGTGTGTGTCTGTTCTTATGTGTGTGCGTGTCTGTGTGTTCCGCCGCTGCAGGACCTTGATGCGCTCACCTGGGAGCCGGTGTACACTGGTAACCATGCTACACAATATTACCCGATGTGTACCATGGTTTCAAGCGTATCCCGCCCCCCACACGCACAGGAGCCTACACCAGCGTACGCCGGCAACCCCAGCAATGTGAGGATATGTGTCAGCTGGGTTGCTGGTGTACGCTGTTGTGGGCTCCCGGGGGTACAGCACTCACCTGGGAGTCGGGGCTCCGTGTCGGTTTGGGGAATGCGTGTGGGGGGTGGGGCCAGAGCGAGCATGCAATGCTTGAGGGGGGCGGGGCGTGGCCGAGTTGCCAATGCGTGCAGGGGACCGGGACGAGAGGCCAATCCATGTGGGGGGCGGAGCCTGGGCAAGCGGCCAATCCGTGTGGGGGGGCGGAGCCGAGGCGAGGCGAGTGGCCAATGAGACGCTTGTTGCGGTAACGACAGAATTTTGGAGCAAGACAGACAGACAGACAGACAGAATAAGGCAATTATATATATAGATATATATATATATATATGCATCAGGTAAAATAAACATTGAACACATCACCAATTTTCTAAAGGCCGCTTTACACGCAACGACATATCTAACGATATGTCATCGGGGTCACGAAATTCGTGATGCACATCCGGCATCGTTAGTGACATCGTAACAGCTCCGAGCAAGTGTTAACGATCAAACATACTCAAAAAATATTCTAATATTCTAAATACCTCCAAAAAATGTTTTCATTAGGTAGAGTATTTTTGTGGTTTTGCAGTGTGCGACTGTTTTTTCTTTTTCTCATATATTTTGCATCATGTACAGATCCGCACCTGTTCACATTGGTAGGTGCTGCTAGTCCAGTTTGAAGTCAGGTTAGTACCAGCATGGGAAACCAGCAAGGGAACCCCTGTTTTCATTTTTTTTTCATTTGTCATTTTTTCATTTAAAAAAATGTGTCCAGTATTGCAACATGTCCCTACCATATGTGAACCTGTACCTAACAACCAGACATTTGTATTTCATAGAACATTAAGCAATTTAAAAGTACTGACTAATAAAAATTATAAACAATTATTATACATCATAACAATTTTAGAATGTACGAAATCAGAATAATCAACATGATCAAGTAATGAACTTATAGATTCAATATCAACTCTTAAAGTGTTTGTAACGATATCCCCCTACAAGATAGTTTTAAGAGATCACAAATCCCATGTGTACAGATGTATTCCCAATTAACAGCTTTATCACATATTATACTAAGGATTAATTTATAATGTTATTTGCTCATATGACAAAATCTATATAAGAGCTAAAAGAACCCTCAAAAATTATATCAATTAATATTTTTAATATCAAAAGTGGTTTTGAAGGACGTTCCCTTTCATGCAATTTTTAGAGAGATACAAAGGGCTATCTCTAAAGATGCAATATTTATATGGTTGGAAAAAATCGCAATAGGATATAGGAGTGAAAATTATCTTTCAAAAATGGCCCATACAGAATCGAGATGATTTTTTAATTTAAACACCCTTGCTGGATGGGATTAAATCATGATATTGAATTATTTGCATTTCAATGACTTTTATATTTTGAATCATATTTGTAACACCCATGAACATTTTCTGCACTTTTTTATTCTTTGGTGACTTTTTATTTAATGTTTACTTTGCATTTTCATTTATATTGCATACTAGCTGTAGTACCCGGCGTTGCCCGGGATAGTAACTGTCTCTCTGTCTCTCTCCCATTCTCTGTCTGTGTATCACTGTCTGTCTGGCTCTCTGTGTCTTTCTTTGTCTGTCTGTGTCTATGTCTCTCTCTGTCTGTTTCTATCTCTCTTTCTGTATTTGTATCAGTCCATCTGTCTCCATCTCTGTCTGTCTTTCTCTATCTCTGTGTCTGTCTCTATGTGAGTGTCTGTCTGTCTCTCTCTTTCCCTGTCTGTCTCTTTCCCCATCCGTCTTTGTCTCTCTTTCTCCGTCTGTCTCTTCCAGGTCTGTCTCTTTAAAGGTCTGTCTCTTCCCCATCTGTCTCTTTCCCCGTCTGTCTCTTTGCCCATCTGTCCCTTTGCCCTTCTGTCTCTTTGCCCGGCTGTCTCTTTGCCTGGCTGTCTCTTTCTAGGGCTGTCTCTTTCCAAGGCTTTCTCTTTCCTGGGCTGTCTCTTTCACGGGCTGTCTCTTTCCCGAGCTGTCTCATTCCAGGGCTGTCTCTTTCCAGGGCTGTTTCTTTGCCCATCTGTCTCTTTGCTTATCTGTCTCTTTCCAGGGCTGTCTCTTTGCCAGTCTGTCTCTTTGCCCGTCTGTATCTTTCCAGGTCTGTCTCTTTCCAGGTCTGTCTCTTACCAGGTCTGTCTCTTTGCCCATCTGTCTCTTTCCCCGGCTGTCTCTTTGCCCAGCTGTTTCTTTGACCAGCTGTCTCTTTCCAGGGCTGTCTCTTTCCAGGGCTGTCTCTTTTCAAGGCTTTCTCTTTGCCCATACGTCTCTTTCCAGGTCTGTCTCTTTGCCCATCTGTCTCTTTGCCCATCTGTTTCTTTGCCCATCTGTCTCTTTGCTCATTTGTCTCTTTGCTCATCTTCCTCTTTGCCCGGCTGTCTCTTTGCCCGTCTAATCTCTTTCCTCGTCTGTCTCATTGCCCGTCTGTCTCTTTGCCCATTTGTCTCTTTGACCGGCTGTCTTTTTGCCCATCTGTCTCTTTCCAGGGCTGTCTCTTTCCAGGGCTGTCTCTTTGACCGTCTGTCGCTTTGCCCGTCTGTCTCTTTGCCCATCTGTCTCTTTGCCTGTCTGTTTCTTTGCCCGTCTGCCTCTTTGCAGGTCTGTCTCTTTGCCCGTCTGTCTCTTTGCCCATCTGTCTCTTTGCCCGTCTGTCTCTTTCCCGGGCTGTCCTTTCCAGGGCTGTCTCTTTCCAGGGCTGTTTCTTTGCCCGTTGGTCTCTTTGCCCATCTGTCTTTTTGCCCGTCTGTCTCTTTCCAGGGCTGTCTCTTTGCCTGTTTGTCGCTTTGCCCGTCTGTCTCTTTGCCCATCTGTCTCTTTGCCTGTCTGTTTCTTTGCCCGTCTGCCTCTTTGCAGGTCTGTCTCTTTGCCCGTCTGTCTTTTTGCCCATCTGTCTCTTTGCCCGTCTGTCTCTTTCCCGGGCTGTCTCTTTCCAGGGCTGTCTCTTTCCAGGGCTGTTTCTTTGCCCGTCTGTCTCTTTGCCCATCTGTCTTTTTTGCCTATCTGTCTCTTTCCAGGGCTGTCTCTTTGCCTGTTTGTCTCTTTGCCCGTCTGTCTCTTTGTCCATCTGTCTCTTTGCCCATCTGTCTCTTTCCAGGTCTGTCTCTTTCCAGGTCTGTTTCTTTGCCCATCTGTCTCTTTGCCCATCTGTCTCTTTCTACGGCTGTCTCTTTGCCCGGCTGTCTCTTTGCCCGGCTGTCTCTTTGACATGCTGTCTCTTTCCAGGGCTGTCTCTTTCCAGGTTCCAGGGCTGTCTCTTTTCAAGGCTTTCTCTTTGCCTGTCCATCTCTTTCCAGGTCTGTCTCTTTGCCCATCTGTCTCTTTGCCCATCTGTCTCTTTGCCCATCTGTTTCTTTGCCCATCTGTCTCTTTGCTCATCTGTCTCTTTGCCCGGCTGTCTCTTTACCCATCTGTCTCATTGCCCGTCTGTCTCTTTGCCCATTTGTCTCTTTGACTGGCTGTCTTTTTGCCCATCTGTCTCTTTCCAGGGCTGTCTCTTTCCAGGGCTGTCTCTTTGACCATCTGTCTCTTTGCCCATCTGTCTCTTTGCCCATCTGTCTCTTTGCCCGTCTGTTTCTTTGCCCGTCTGCCTCTTCCAGGTCTGTCTCTTTGCCCGTCTGTCTCTTTGCCCGTCTGTCTCTTTGCCCGTCTGTCTCTTTCCAAGGCTGTCTCTTTCCAGGGCTGTCTCTTTCTAGGGCTGTCTTTTTGCCCGTCTGTCTCTTTGCCCGTCTGTCTCTTTGCCCGTCTTTCTCTCTCCAGGGCTGACTCTTTTCAGGGCTGTCTCTCGCCAGGGCTATCTCTTTTCCCGTCTGTCTCTTTGCCCATCTCTCTTTGATCGTCGGTCTCTGTCTGTCTCTTTCCACGTCTGTCTCTGTCTGTCTCTCTTTCTGTGTCTCTCTCTCTATCCCTCTCCCCACCAACATCTCATTTACCTCACACATAAGCTTCTTATACTAACAGTTTATTTTGTTCCTATAGCAACCACTGACAGTTGCTACTAATAGCTCGTATCTCCTACCTCCATTCAGTTAAATGGAGGCAGGATATTGGTGAATAACTGTAAAGCACTGGGTTACATTTTCCCGTCAAAACATATTCTATGACGTTCCCTGGGTCACATGAGGCGTCTGTGCAAAATTTCATGATTGTAAATGCGACGGTGCGAATTCCTTTAGCGGACATACACACACACACACACACACACACACACACATATATATACACACATAGCGGACATACACACACACACACACACACACACACACACATATATATACACACATACACTGAGCTTTGTATATTAGATATTTTTATATTATTTGTAATTTTGTGTTTTGCTTTTCTTTTGTATACTAGGGTGTTCGAAACAATAAATAATTTATTACCAAGTTTAATAAATAATTAAATAAACACATTTTATTTCTTGTACAATATCATTAGAGTTTGTTCAGGGCAATTTGTTTTTTAAGTAATAACAACTGAACCAACAGGCAGGCGGTTGCTAACTACTTGCATTTTCTACGCAGCACTGGCTCCTCTGAGCAGTCACGGACTGATACTGCTGGTGATTCTGCTGCTTTACTTAAACAGTGCAGCTCTTTCTCTTCCACACTGCTTTGCCAATAGTGTGTGATTGTCGATCTAATGCTGAATTACAGCCAGCCCCTGCAGTTAGGCAGCAAGGAGCTAACAGTCAATCAGCATGACATCAACAGTAGCACCCCTTCAATAGAGCAGAGGGGAAGAGAAACTGCTGCTCTGTTAACTTGACAGAGCAAGCCACAGAATCACTAGCAGGAGTGGTGTGTGACTGCTCTGTGTCGGCAGAGATCTGCACCGGATAGAGCTGGAAGGTAGTTAGCAACTACTTGCCTGTTAATTCTTAAGCCCAAAGGAAAAAAATAAAATAGTCCCAAACAATACCTTTAAATCATTGTCCTAAAACTAGAATCACTGCTATTTAAGCCATAGTCAAACTTGCGAGAGACTCACGAGAATCTCGTATCGCATCACCTGGCACGGTCTGCCGCCCCCGGGACAGAAGCTTCTCAGCTGCATAGAAATACATGCAGCCGACCCGCTCCTGTCAAGAGAGTGTGTGGCCATACCAGGTGATGAGATGCGAGACTCGCATGAATCTCTCGTAAGTGTAAAGTTGGCTTTACACGCTGCGATATCACTAGTCGATGCTAGTGATGTCGAGCGCGATAGCACCCGCCCCTCGTATGTGCGATATTGTGTTATCGCTACCGTAGCGATAATGTCATAAAGGGTCACATGCATATACCTGCTCTGCGACGTCATTTTGGCCGGCGAGCCGCCTCCTTTCTAAGGGGGCGGTTCGTTCGGTGTCACAGCGACGTCACACGGCAGGCGTCCAATAGAAACGGAGGGGCGGAGATGAGCGGGACGTAACATCCCGCCCACCTCATTCCTTCCGCATTGCCGGTGGAGGCAGGTAAGGAGATGTTCATCGCTCCTGCGGTGTCACACACAGCGATGTGTGCTGCCACAGGAACGAGGAACAACATCGCTAATAAACATTAAATGATTTTATGTTTCAGGACAACATCTCCGCGGCAAACGATTTTTACCGCTTTTGCGATCATTTAAAGTTGCTCAAAATTGTCACACGCTGCGATCTCGTTAATGAAGCCGGATGTGCGTCACAAACACCATGATAATTCATTAACGAAATCGTAGCGTGTAAAGCCCGCTTAACTCTGGCCTTTGAACCAATATTGTAATTACCATGGAAGTGTGTTTATGGCCTCACATCAAGGAGCACTTGCACCTTCCACTTATGAAGAAAACACTGATTTTTGAAGCACGTAGGGTATTACGGATTCATCATGTTACCATTTCATCATCAGGGCTTGCTCAACATTGATTTCCAGGGAAATCAACGCCTAGGTCGCCCTGGTTTGTTTTATTTTCTATTCGCTGACTGTGTATTTTTTGTTTTCTGGAAAAACATCAGATCTCTTGGAAATATTATATTTCTTAGATACTTATTCTTTTTATACTGACTTCTATCAGCGAATTTCTTCTAACATTATCCCTTGAGTAGTGAGAAAGACTCAATATATACTTCGTATAAACCATAAATAAAATGTATATATATATATGCTTTCAGGTATTATACTGTATGATAACATTGGGATCTGGCCTATATATGTGTTTGTCTAAACACCCACTCAGTTTCTTCTTGAAAATGATTGCAATCACAAATTCTTTGGTATTATTATCTTCATTTAATTTGTCTTCAATGAAAGAAAAAAAAAAATTGTCATAAAGCCAAATTGGATATAATTCCACACGAAACATAGGGGGTGGACAAGAGTATTGGCACTGTTTGAAAAATCATGTGATGCTTCTCTAATTTGTGTAATTAACAGCACCTTTAACTTACCTGTGGCACCTAACAAATGTTGGCAATAACTAAATCACACTTGCAGCCAGTTCACATGGATTAAAGTTGACTCAACCTCTGTCCTGTGTCCTTGTGTGTACCACATTGAGCATGGAGAAAAGAAAGAAGACCAAAGAACTGTCTGAGGACTTGAGAATCCAAATTGTGAGGAAGCATGAGCAATCTCAAGGCTACAAGTCCATCTCCAAAGACCTGAAAGTTCTTGTGTCTACGGTGCGCAGTGTCATCAAGAAGTTTAAAGCCCATGGCACTGTGGCTAACCTCCCTAGATGTGGAAGGAAAAGAAAAATTGATGAGAGATTTTGAACACAAGATTGTGCGGATGGTGGATAAAGAACCTCGACTAACATCCAAACAAGTTCAAGCTGCCCTGCAGTCCGAGGGTACAACAGTGTCAACCCGTACTATCCGTCGGTGTCTGAATGAAAAGGGACTGTATGGTAGGATACCCAGGAAGACCCCACTTCTTACCCCAAGACATAAAAAAGCCAGACTGGAGTTTGCCAAAACTTTCCAGAGAATGCCTAAAACATTTTGGAAGAATGTTCTCTGGTCATATGAGACAAAAGTAGAGCTGTTTGGGAAAAGCCATGAACATAGAGTTTACAGGAAAAAAAAGAGGCATTCAAAGAAAAGAACACGGTCCCTACAGTCAAACATGGCGGAGGTTCCCTGATGTTCTGGGGTTGCTTTGCTGCCTCTGGCACTGGACGTCTTGACCATGTGCATGGCATTTTGAAGTCTGAAGACTACCAACAAATTTTGCAGCATAATGTAGGGTCCAGTGTGAGAAAGCTGGGTCTTCCTCAGAAGTCATGGGTCTTCCAGCAGGACAATGACCCAAAACACACTTCAAAAAGCACTAGAAAATGGTTTGAGAGAAAGCACTGGAGACTACTAAAGTGGCCAGCAATGAGTCCAGACCTGAATCCCATAGAACACCTGTGGAGAGATCTCAAAATGGCAGTTTGGAGAAGGCGCCCTTCAAATCTCAGGGACCTGGAGCAGTTTGGTAAGGAACTCATTGATGGTTACCAGAAGCAGTTGTTCGCAGTTATGAATTTGTGATTGCAATCATTTTCAAGAAGAAACTGAGTATTATCTGACAGAATTGCAGGGGTGCATTTTGTAGACTTTTATTTCCAGTTTTACTTTAATTCCTTTTTCAATAAATTAGTAATTTTATTTTAGCCAACACTATACAGAGCTAGTAATGTTTATCATATTTGACTCTTCTACCATTTTATTTCATGCTTGTATGAGATAATCGACGTTTGTTTCTATTAGAATTATGATCTTTAACCTGTTTGCTATTATGTTGATGCTATATCAATGCTGCTATCTAAAGATAGCTTTGCAGTACAGCTCACAGCTATTTAGATATATTCTAGATATATTTTTTTCCACTCATTTTTACTATAAAAAATCTGAAATATAAGACCAGATGAAAAGAAAAGAAGAGAAGGCTTATTTAATGTAAGTGTGTGCAGAGCAGAGATGCTTTATTAATGAAAGTATATACAGTGAAGATATTCCAGTCTTGCCCTTCAGAAGGAGATAAGAAGCAATGAAGATGCAGGAGAGAAAACATGTCACAGAGAGAATGAGTGGAAGTTGGGAGAAGGGTCTGATCCCTCAAATTGGAAAAATTATGCTGAACCCTTGATGGATAGGAGCTATATGTAAGCCAGCATAGAACATTGCATATACAGTATCTGTGTGATATCTGGCAAGCTATGTGTAGCGCCCCAGACCTGGTAAGGCACAACTGAGTATTGCACCCACGCCGGGGGCAGTACTTCCAGGCGTGAGTAGGGTGTGTACACACATAGTGACCAGGTCTCACACACACATCTTAGAGGAGACTCCTGGGCAGACCCAGGAGGGGGTGTGGCCTCCACATCTCAGCTAGTGGTGGGTGGAGAGGCTGGAAGCTAGTGTGCAGTGGCAGTCAGTCAGAGGAAAGTGGAAGAGGAGGACACATGCCAGTCTGAAGTGGAGACGCAGAAGAGTGGACACTAGTCAGATCCTGCAAGTGTAGTGGCTGTTTGCGGGGGAGTTCGGTTGCCACACAGTCAGCCTGAAAGACACCTCAGGAAGAAGCGAGGCAGTTGAGTACGGGGAATTCTGGTAGACCAGGCACGCACGGGGACAGGTCCCTAGAGCCAGACATCCATTTAGTGGTCTGCTAAAACCTGCCTGTGAGGGCACTCCAGGTGTCTCACCAACCAACACAGAGTCCGCAGCATCAGCAGCAACGAGGGGCCCATAAGTGAGATTGGGCAAGGAGCCATCTCTACTTGGTCTACGCTGCCAGCAAATGGGCCAGCAAGGGGAGAAAAGGCAGTTGCAACTTCCCTGGATGAATCCCATATACTTCAAGTTGGGGGTTATTCGAAACAAGAAATGCTAGGAAGGCAAGCTTACAGTCACCCCTACACCAGCCTGAAGGATACCTGGTTCTCTCTGGTCTATCTCAATATCGCCCGGGTGACCTCACAAAACCAGCTGAACGTGAGTAAACAAGTTGAAAGACATTCTGGACTCTGTCTGCGTTATTCTGTGACCTGTAGTTCCACGCACTCACACCCAAGCCCCTGGGGCCGGCCTCATTCTTGGCAGGCCATACTACCAGACTGTAGACACCATCAGCCCCAGACGCTCGTTAAACTGCAGTGGCGGTCACTACCCTGACCGCAAACCGAGATCGTCATGATTCCCATGTAAATAAACCCCACATACCTGTTGCCAGAGAAGGGTCCCTAATGAGAAGTCCCCGCAGTGTGCCGGAGGCGACCATTGCAGCACTGTGGTGGGCGACTCATATGCAAGCCTAATCTGTGTGCATTCTCATAAGAGCAGAGTCACACTGGCATATGACTCGCACCAGCGCAACGCAGGAAAATCTCGCATTGCACATGACTCGATGTACCATGTAGGACAATGCTGCAGCTTAGATGTGCGAGTTTTTCCTTAATCCTAATCAGACTGAGGAAAAAATTGCAGCATGCTGAGATTGTCTGCCAGTCTCAGATTACGCACACCCATACAAGTCTATGGGTGTGAGTGAAATATTGGATTGCACTCAGATGACATCCAAGTGCAGTGTGATATACGCACAGGCTGACAATGGAGGAGATGGAGAGATCAATCTGTCCTTCTCCCCTGCAGCTGTAATACTGTAGCACCCCACGGGACAGATGTTTTACTTTTTTGTTTACCTACTCATTGCCGGGCCTGGGTGCAGATCCTTTGCATTTTTGCGAGGTGGCCTAACCCGGTTCTGTTGCCTCGCGGTGTACAGAAAGGAGAGTGGAGGATGGAGTGGAGTGGAGTGGAGGGGAAGTGGAATGGTAGTGGAGTGGAATGGAAGGATGGCAGTGGTAGTTGGTGGTGGAGGATGGGGGTGATGGTAAGGAAAGTCTATAGATGATCCTGATGCCACCTACGGTACGCGACCAGGTAATAGCCGCCGTTGCTGTCATTGTCCTCTGTGACAGATGTCACTGCAGCTAGAGTGGTCTTGCTTGCCGCAGGTGAAGCTAGGCCCCAGGATATGATGATGGTAGAATGGAATAATACGTTGGGGGTGCAGGGCTGAGGGCGATGGCAAGCACTGGACAATACAGGTTTGAGTTTCTTTTTACCTTTTACTGGTATCTGGTGTAGTCCAGGAGTTAGCAGTCCAGTCAGCCTGGAAGCATCAGGGGGATTTCTCTCTTCCTGGTACTTGTAAGCCTCCTTCTATGCGCAGGTGTAGGTCACTGTGGCTTGAAGCTGCACATCCCTTTGCCTTTGTGTGTTTGTGTCCTCCATCTGACGGGTAGAGTGAGCCAGTACTGGGGCCCACTCTGTAGTAGTGACATCGGGCTCTTTCTTGCCACTTCGCCTCCGGATTTCAGATGAGCCAGAAGAGGTGAACTCTTCTGCCCTCCGGCGTTACTACTGGACCATCAGTACCCAGTAGCCTGGGATGCCGGTGTGAAGCCCCACAGGTGTTGTGTCAGTGCATTACCTTCAGGGACTCCACTCGGCTGGATCTGGTCACAGGTAGGAGATCTTCTTCTTGTCGTGACGCCACTCTCAGTATTGCGGTCAGTGGGGACCGCCACTGCAGGTTGAGGGTCGCCTGGGGCTGATGGTGTGTGCAGTTAGTTGGAATAGCCTCCTGAGAGTGAGGCAAGCCCCAGGGCCCAGTGTAGGTTTGTAGTACCACAAGTCGCAGAATGACTCACACAGGCAGAGCTGTCTTTCAAGGGCTTTACTCACATTTGATGGCAGGGTGAGTAGCCCGGGCGTAGCTGGGATGAACCAGATGGGAACCAGGTATCCTTCAGGCTGACTTTATGAGGGTGACTACTGACTCGCCTTCCTTAGCCCTTGGTGGTTTGGGGTGACCCCGACTTTGAGTCCCTATGGGGGTCACCCAGGGAAGATGCTGCAGCCTCTCTCCCCCTTTTGTTTGCCGTTTGCTTGTTCCCCGGACCAGGCCACTCCAGCTGCTTGCCTCCTGTGACCTATGGGCCCTCACTGCGGTTACGTGGCTGCGGCTTTTGTGGTGTTGTGGTGTGGGCTTTGAGAGCCCCACACCGGCAGGTTTAGCAGAAGAAAGCTGGATCTATCTTCGCTTCGGGATCTGCCGCCCGGTTGGGCCTGGTGCTCTCTAGCAGTCTCCTTACTTCCCACTCCGTGCTTTCTCTCTAGCTGAAGCTGGCTTTCAGGTAGCACTCCTAGTTGACCGTTCTCCCCCGTCAGTAGCCACTGCGCGGGCGCTGTTAGACAGCAACAGCCCCACAGGTCTGCTCCTCACTGAGCCCTCTGGAGTTCTCTGCTCTAACTGACTCACTGCTCCTCCTCTCCTGTTCTTGCCTACGCCACCTAGCAACCAGACTCTCCACCACACCCCTTGAGAGGAGATGGAGGCTTTTGGCCCCCTCCACTATTCCAGTGAAGGTCAAGGCTTTGCCCCCTCCTGGGACCCCCAGGGGTCCTCTCATGGGTACATGTGTGAGACCTGATCACTATGCGCCTGTGTTCCACACCCCGGTCAGCCTTCTGGATTACCTGTATTGTACTGTCCCCAGCATGGGTGCAGTACTCAGTGGTGCCTGACCAGGTCAGGGGCGCCACATTCCCCCTTAGTTATCACCAGCACGTCCTCGGGCTGCAAGACAACATTTTAAAATGCATAAAACATTAAAACATGTAAAAACATTTTTAGAAGCACCAGGTACCATACATCACCACCCTCCACCCACAAGTCCGTTAACCCACCCAAAACCCTCTCACGTTGGCCGCGGCTTCAGCCACTTCTGGCAGGATGTAGAGGCGGCTTACATGGGCTGGTGGTTTCAGGGTATACCTGGCTTGGTGGATCCGCGCCTTCAGCCTCTTCTGGCAGGATGCAGAGGCGGCCTCCACAGTTGGTGCTGACCAGGTACCCTCTTTGTGGTGGTGAGCCAAGGCCCCATAAACAGGCGTGCTCTCTGGTTGCAGGTGAGCCAAGGCCCTATATACGGACGGGCTCCTCCTGGTTGCAGACGAGCCAAGCCCCTAAACAGGCTGACTCTGGTGGCGGTGGTGCCCTCTGGTGTAACTATTTACACTGCGAGAGTTTGTGGCTATAGCCAGTTCATAGCCTTAAGGTTTATGGTTTTCTCACAATAGTTTTTGTGGGCACATGCTTAAACGTTGCAAAACAAAACTTTTCAAAACTTTAACTTCTGTACTTCTTTCTTTACTTTACTTTACTCTTTACCAGGGCTTGGGCCTGCTGGGCTGCGGCACCTGTTGCTTTCTGGCTCTTTGTCGTCGTCTGTGGTTGTTTCTTCTGTAGGTTCCTTGTCTTTTCTCTCTTGATCTTCATCTGTGTCTCTATCTCTGTCTTTTCTTTCCTCTTTGGGACATGGTGCTACGTCTAAGGCATAGTAGCCCCTTTCTCCTTGATGCAAGGTGAACTGTACTGCGTCTCCAATTCTCAAATTTCTGCCTGAATGTCCTCTGGGCAGGTGGGCTTGAACATCTCTCCGATTCACAAATATGCCCTCTTTTATTCCTCTTGCTACAATAAAGCCGTATCCGCTTTTCAAATTGAAGTCCTCTACTACTCCTCTGTAAAGGGGTCCTCTGACCTGGGCTCTGGACCTTCTCAGTAACCTTTTCTCCTGTAGGTCTCTGGCTGTGACTTCTCTCTGCTCTGGAGACTGTGGTGCAGGGGACAGCGTTGTTCTATTGCGACGCCGTGTCTTGCGGACTGGATTCTGCGAGGTACAGCTTACAAGCTCCCAGGTGAGGCTTTTAGGCAAATCTTCTTCAGCAGACGGTGTCAGGTCTTCTTCATCCCAGCGGGAATAGGGCAACATCTCCGGCTCTGAGTATAGATCCACTGCTGGTGGCTCCGAAGTCAGCTCCTCAGCTTCCTGGCCTCCTCTCCCCCTTAGTTCTTCGCTGCACTCCTTTGGTGGCAGTGCTGGGGATGGGCTTTCTTCAGCTGGTCTGGGCGGTGGACTCTCTGGCGCGGCTGCAGGGGTTGCCTGAATCTCCTTGGGGGTATGCGGAGGGAGCAGATACCGATCCACCATCTCTTGTGGGAACTGGGCCTCTAGGTCAGCCTTCAGCTTCCAGTATTCGGGGTCCTCTCCTATCAGGGTCTTCCTAGCAGGGACCTCTTTGGACTGGGGAGCGGTGTCTGCTCTGGCCTTGCAGGCCGGGGTAAATGATGAGGTAATCTCTTCTTGGCGGGCCGCGCCTGGCATGGCGGCGGCCTGGTCTTGGCGGGCCGCGCCTGGCATGGCGGCGGCCTGGTCTTGGCGGGCCGCGCCCTGGATGGCGGCGGCCTGGTCTTGGCGGGCCGCGCCTGGCATGGCGGCGGCCTGGTCTTGGCGGGCCGCGCCTGGCATGGCGGCGGCCTGGTCTTGGCGGGCCGCGCCTGGCATGGCGGCGGCCTGGATCAGTGTCGCTGTTGCAGGGGGCTCTGTGCAGGCTGGGCTGGACGTCGCTGCAGCAGTCTGGGCTTGGCGGGCCGCGCCTGGCGTGGCTGCGGCCTGGTTCAGCACCTCACTTGCGGCGCGGACGAGCGTTGCTGCGGCGGTGGGGTCTCGGCGGGCCGGGCCTAGCAGGGCGGCGGCCTGGGTCAGCGTTACGCCTGCGACACGGATGAGGGTCGCGGTGGCAGCCGGTTCTTTGCGGGCCGGACTGGGCGTTGCTGCAGGGACCGGGTCTTGGTGGGCCGAGCAGGGCATCGCTGCGGCCGCTGGGGCTTGGAAGGCCGCACCTGGCGTGGCTGCGGCCTGCTTCAGCGTCGCCGCACCGGACGCCTCTTCGGGGACCGCGGGCGTGGCAGCAGGGGTCGGGGCACTTGCACTGGCCGGGGCATCACTCGACTCACCCACCGGTGGCAGCATCGGGGTCTGCGTCATCGCCGTCCTGTCTGGCACTCGGCGCACGGCTCTCCTTTCATAGGCCCGAACCGCGGCAGCCATCTCCAGCAGTTCCATTCGTTCTTCCCGGATCTGCTCCACAACCCGGTTCTCCAGTCGGTCGCAGAACTGGGCCAGCTCCCGATACCACCAGGCAGCGGAGCCCGGTTCTGGATTTCTGCGGTCAGACGCCATTTCTTCTGCGCCGTCTTCTGCACGACTCTCCAGCTGTGGACTCGCCGTTGCCTCCGATAACAAGCTGTTCAGTTTTTGCTCTGCTTCTTTCAGCAGCTCCTCTCCCAGCAGCAGGCTTGTGGCTCTCTTTCCTTCCCGCCGTCTCTGGACGCTTCCACTCTCATAGCTGGCAAGCTCCGAACTCTGCAGGGGATCGCTGGGTAGCCACACCTCTTCGTGGGCGGTAACTTCTCCCAGGGCGGGCTGCTGTTGTTTTTCAGCGCGCTTTTCATGGTGGCAATATGGCGGCGCTTCCAATTTTCCAAGCGGACCGCCCAGGCACATGGTCACCTGTCTGAACAGGTCTAGTCCTTATCCTGTTCGTGACGCCAGATGTGAAGCCCCACAGGTGTTGTGTCAGTGCATTACCTTCAGGGACTCCACTCGGCTGGATCTGGTCACAGGTAGGAGATCTTCTTCTTGTCGTGACGCCACTCTCAGTATTGCGGTCAGTGGGGACCGCCACTGCAGGTTGAGGGTCGCCTGGGGCTGATGGTGTGTGCAGTTAGTTGGAATAGCCTCCTGAGAGTGAGGCAAGCCCCAGGGCCCAGTGTAGGTTTGTAGTACCACAAGTCGCAGAATGACTCACACAGGCAGAGCTGTCTTTCAAGGGCTTTACTCACATTTGATGGCAGGGTGAGTAGCCCGGGCGTAGCTGGGATGAACCAGATGGGAACCAGGTATCCTTCAGGCTGACTTTATGAGGGTGACTACTGACTCGCCTTCCTTAGCCCTTGGTGGTTTGGGGTGACCCCGACTTTGAGTCCCTATGGGGGTCACCCAGGGAAGATGCTGCAGCCTCTCTCCCCCTTTTGTTTGCCGTTTGCTTGTTCCCCGGACCAGGCCACTCCAGCTGCTTGCCTCCTGTGACCTATGGGCCCTCACTGCGGTTACGTGGCTGCGGCTTTTGTGGTGTTGTGGTGTGGGCTTTGAGAGCCCCACACCGGCAGGTTTAGCAGAAGAAAGCTGGATCTATCTTCGCTTCGGGATCTGCCGCCCGGTTGGGCCTGGTGCTCTCTAGCAGTCTCCTTACTTCCCACTCCGTGCTTTCTCTCTAGCTGAAGCTGGCTTTCAGGTAGCACTCCTAGTTGACCGTTCTCCCCCGTCAGTAGCCACTGCGCGGGCGCTGTTAGACAGCAACAGCCCCACAGGTCTGCTCCTCACTGAGCCCTCTGGAGTTCTCTGCTCTAACTGACTCACTGCTCCTCCTCTCCTGTTCTTGCCTACGCCACCTAGCAACCAGACTCTCCACCACACCCCTTGAGAGGAGATGGAGGCTTTTGGCCCCCTCCACTATTCCAGTGAAGGTCAAGGCTTTGCCCCCTCCTGGGACCCCCAGGGGTCCTCTCATGGGTACATGTGTGAGACCTGATCACTATGCGCCTGTGTTCCACACCCCGGTCAGCCTTCTGGATTACCTGTATTGTACTGTCCCCAGCATGGGTGCAGTACTCAGTGGTGCCTGACCAGGTCAGGGGCGCCACACCGGCATCCCGTTTTATGTGCTTGGTCCCGGAAAGCTGGGTAACAGCTCTCAAACAGCGACCATTCTCATTGTTCTGTATTACTGTTCTGAGGTCTCACTTCCTGTTGCTCCTTAATCCCTCCTCCAGGTCAGTATGTCCAGGAAGGCTCCCTTCAACACAGATTATGAGCTCCCCCTACTGGTCCAGAAGAGGAAGTGGTGTTGCATGTTAGTGTACCTGGCAGAGATTTCCCCACTGCTTTCAAGCATGGCATTGCCCCCAGTGATGGGAAAAACGCCACTGTGGCTCTCAGAACTACTGGGGTGCCACAATACGATAACAAAATCGGATCCCAGCTGCATGACCCTTTGCTCACGCTCACAGCAATGCAGGAACTGAGGATCATATCGCATTGGCTGTCATATGCTAATGTGACTCTTGTCTAATACTAAGCAACCAGCTGCCTCATTGATGATCGGTGTGTGAGTATTAGTTTTATCAGTCTTTTGGATGTATTTTTACCTCAGTTTGTTATCATGGGGTCCGGTTACATCCTGCATGGTATTGGTATTGTGATCTGGTATTAGTAAGCATAGCTGCTTTTTTACTTTTATGGTGATTTGGATTTAATGTCCTTTTTGGTGAATTGACATATCACATGTGCCATCAAATCAGAAGTTGGAAATGAAGGAGCACACTTACTGCTTTTGTAGTGAAGGCCTCTAGTGATGTTTGCAGATTAAAAAAAGGAAGTTTGGTAAAAGAACATTTAAAATCATAGGGCTCAAATGCTTTTTTTTACTTCATTTATGTTGTATGTTCATCAACTTTCTGCCCACTACAGCAGCTGTGGTAATTAATATTATTGTAGATGTCTTTAAGCAATAAAGTTTAGCCATGAGGCAAAAATGCCACTAAAAAGTTCTAATAAAATGTATCTGTTCTTTGATCAAATAAGTTGACCTTTAACTTCTGTTAAAATACAGTTCTTTCTGAATAATGCATTTTGTAGAACAGGGAGACTTTTACTTATTCTTGCTTAAAAGATATTAGTCATTGATAGATAGTTATGTTATGCTACTACAGAGAGGGTTGTCAGTGATACCAGTGAAACAACAGATTTAACTCATAAGTAGTGATGGGTGGACACAAGCGGACCTAACCACATTAAAAAAACAAACCGAAACAGTTCCAGCCCAAAATTGATACCGGATATCTGGCCGGATGCTAGTCCCCATATAAGTCTATGGTGACCAGAATTCGGTGATTAAAAATGGTGGTACAAGGGATAGGAGGATAAGAGCAAATGCGATTGACTTACTGAGGCTTCGGCACTGCTGTAACTTCTCCTGCGGCCATCCATTCACTTCCGGAGCCACTCATTAGACTCATGCATATGCACTGCTTTCCCCCACCCACCAGTGTCTGTGTTTGGTTGCAGTCAGACGTGCCCCACCCTGAGTGGCAGCGCAACCCCACCCTGAGTTGCAGCGTGGCAGCGGACTGCTTGCAATCACGTGAGTCCATCGTGGTATAAAAATAGTATAAAAAAAATAAATAAATAAAATATTTGGCGTAGGGTCCCCCCATATTATGATACCCAACACAGATAAAGCATACGACTACAGGCTGCTGTCCCCAGCTGTGGCTTATCTTGGCTGTGTATAAAAATGTAAAATAACACGTGTTTTTTAAATATTTAAATGAAAGGTCAGGCAGAGACTGAACCGTGATGAGCGGTGATGTCACTCAGGTTAGTTGCGGTCATAGCTGGAGGTTCCCATGGTCTTTGACCTATGATCACAGGTAACCTGACCCCAGGTGACCTCAATGAACTCTCATTGAATTAACAGACCTGCATATCCTGGCAGGAAACTGAGTTTTTTTGCCAAGAGATGCAGATTTGAAGAAATAAACTGGAGAACAGAATATGCCACAGAAAGGGGGATCATCATTACATTTTTTTTTTTTTATTAAACACATATGCACACACACAAATATGGAGCAAACCATGTGTTAAAAACAATTAAAAAGCACAAAGGCTGGAGAGATATATAGTTCACAACCTTCAATCAACAATGATAAAAAATATACAGATGTATACTGCAGCTCAATATACAAACAGACAAGGAAGAAAAAGGACTGGGAAGAATTATTTCACTTGGCTCTCTCAGGCTTGTATATCTTGGGTCATTACCCTTGACGTATTTCTTTTTAATTTTTTTTTTCTTTTCAAACTTTTCTTTGTGTACAGTATCTGCATGTACAAATTTTGGGACAACACTATATAACCTTATGTGTTGCTCATTATTGTGTCTTCGGACTGTATGTGTATTACAACCTATTGTCCATTTTTCCCAGTCCCCTTTCTTCTTTACCTGTTTGTATATTGAGCTGCAGTATACATTTGTATATTTTTTCCATTTATATAATTGCTGTTTCAGGGGCTACTTTATTATCTTTGTTTATTGAGGGTTGTGAACTATGTATCTCACCAGCCTTTGTGCTTTTTAATTGTTTTTAAACATGGTTTGGTCCATAGTTGTGTGTGCATATATGTTTAATAAAAAATTGAATTGTTTATGGTGATCCCCCATGCTATGGCACATTCTGTTCTCCGTTTTTTTCTTATATGCTTACATAGGGGTGATCCCAGGGAGAGAATTGGTACCCTCCATACACTGTTTGTTTTTCCAAAGAGATGCAGATTTGGTGTTAAAATTTTTACACCATATATTCCTGCACCCAATCTACACATTCTGATAAAAAAAGCATCACTACCGCATGCAGTATGATGAAGTAGAGATGTGTTTTCTTCCCAGGAGGTGTAGATTAGGTGCAGTAATAAGGTGTAAAAATTTCAGCACCAAATCTACATCTCTTGGCAAAAAATGCACAAAAATGCTTTTCACGCTGTTTGGGTGCAGTTTTCTGCCAGGAGGTGCAAATTTGGTGGTGAAATCTGATGCAGATTTCTCATCTGACCAAAGAAGAGTAGAGAGCGCTAATTACTTCACATGATCTAACCTGAATGCTTCTGTTAATATATCCCAGAATGGTGTTTGCCTTTGTTGCTGCTGCATTATACTGTTGACTCATGTTCAGTCTGTAATCTATTAGTATACCCAAGTCATTTTTTACATTGTGCTGTTGCTTTTTCATTTTTCTTACTCAGATGTAGGACTTTGCATTTCTCCCTGTTAAAAACCCTTGTTAGTTAATGCCCACTGTTCCAGTTCGTTTAGATCTGTCTGAATCTTTTCTTCGTCTTTTCTATTATCAGCTATCCCTGCTAGCTTTGTGTCATCAGCAAATGTAATCAGTTTCTCCTATTTCCTTTATCTAAATCATTGATAAAGATGTTGAACAACACAGGACCCAGGACAGAGCCCTGAAGTACCCCACTTTGTGATATTTTTCCAACTTGATGTGCAGCCATTTATGTCCACCTTTTGGGTATGATCACTAAGCCAGTTATGAACCACCTAACATTTGTCTTGTCCATTCCATACTTGGTTATTAATGCAATAAGAATAGTATGAGATACTTTGTCACATGCTTTGCTGGTCAAGATATACTATATCTACTGCGTTTCCCTGATCCTCCCAGTCAGTGATTCTGTCATAGAAGGATATTAGGTTAGTCTGGCATGACTTATGAGTTAAAAACCCATGTTGGCTCTGATTGATCATTCTTATGCAGCTACTTGCTTACATGTTGTCTATTTGTTCAATGATCTTTCCTAGTATTGAAGTCAGGCTCACAGGCCTATAGTTCCCTGGTTCCACCCTCTTTTCCTTTTTGAAGATAGGGACAACATTTTTGCTCTTCTCCAGTCTTCTGGAATTTCTCCTGTTCTCCAAGAATTTTCAAAGCTTATGGAGATTGGTTCCGAAATTTTCTCTACAATCTCTTTCAATACACTGGGGTCTAATTCATCTGGACCTGTAGACTTGAATTAATTTGTGTTAGTTAAGTATTCCCTCATTATCTTTCTGTTTATTTATAGCATGGATTCTTCTGTTTCTTCAATAGCACAGTGCAGATCAGTAGATGTTACATTTATTTTCAAAACAGATGCAAAGTAGGAATTTAAAGGTTTTAAACTTAGCCATGCCAAGTTTTAATGTAACATATTATTAAAGTTTGTTTGTATAGTAAACTATATTTGGAGCGGTTCAATATATTTTTGATTATTTTTACGCAATTTTTTATTGATTATGTAATTGTGGCACCGACATTGTTCTTGCTGATTAAAGAAGAATACCAAATGGACCTTAGAGTTCAGGGATTCCTTAAATAGCAAAAATAATCTTTGTCTATTCATACAACATTGTTTTTTGTGAAAAATATTTAATGTATTTGAAAGTCAGATGAAACGCTACAGTAATTAGTGTAAACAATTTAAAATAGGGTCACTGAGAATAAGCTCCTAACCCATAAATCCCTACTTACATGTACTACATTTTAGTCCGTTGGCATGGAAACAAGGGGGACCTTTATTTGTGACTAATTTTGTTATCTCTTTTATTTGGAGCAAGAAGAGTAATTGAGAAGTTACAGACAGGGAAAACAAATGATAGTAATGATGAGGCAGGGAGTCCCTTGTGACCCAAATAAGCCACCCAAGTGATACATTTCCTCGAATTACAAAGCTATCATTGACCCCAAACAAATAAAATCTATTTACAAAATCCCCACAATAAACCTTTTCTTTATGAGTTCCATGGACTGAAAAATCTATAGAAACGTAACAGTTTTCTTTCTATTTTGCTGTTTGGGGCAAAACAATGAGAAGTGTAGTATCAATTGCTGCTTAAATTCCCTTTTTATATGTTTATAGGTTTATTTGCCAAAAATAAAAAATATCTCACCAATAACAGAAAATATCTTCAAAAGATACTAGAAACAAAGGTTTGAAGTAGAAAGAAACTAAACTACTAAGACCAAGGCAATCTGTAGAGGCTCAAAAGCTTAGAAAAAGCATTTGAATCTTGAATACATTCAAAGGAAGTTCAATAATCATGTAGAAAAGGGTTTATGAACTGAAATAGTCATAGAGGGTCATATGTAGAAATTATACATAATCATTGTTCCTAACATTTCATAGTCTTTTAGTTGGAGTGTTATCTATTTACAGAAAAAAAAGTGATTATGAAAAGTGTTTAATTAAATTTCACCTCAACTTTAGAATGAATTTTTCTTAACAAGTTACTAGAGATAACCACACCCGTGGAAGTTCAGTTTGGTGGGTTCAGCCATATTTTAGATAAAATTCAGTTCTGGACCAGACTTGACCTGAACCCCAATGGAACTCACTGATTAGACAGTTCAAATATCTGCCCACATATAGCCAGCCATAAACAAAGCGCTTCCACGGGAGGGTGGGATTTTTCCATTTTATTTGGTACACACTTTACCCAATACCGCTCTTGTTACCCCCTTGTTAATATTTTAACTGCAATGACAGAGTATTACACACATAACAGGATGTAAAAAAGTAGTGCAAATAAATAAATATTATTGGGAAAAATGGCAAAACGCGCGTCAGGTATCTTCTAGTAAGGTCTTTAGCATGTAACTGGGTCTCATATACATTTAAGCTGTACATAGCCTTTTTGCTTCTTTAAATATTTGAATTGTCTATCAGGATGTGCTCTTATTGTTATTGTATTATTTATTTATTATCACTGAGACACTATTTTGATGTCGCTTAGTGGCATCATTTCTTCATAATTGTGATATTTATTTATTTGTACTACTTTTGTACGTCCTGGTATGTGTGTAAAACTCTGTTATTGCAATTACAATATTACTATTTATTTACCTAGGCATGCTTTACCCTTTTCTGTCCTTATCCATATGCTGTGCATCTGTTTTTGTTGATTTTTAATTGTATTTTCTAATAAAGATGCAATTTGATTATTATTACCACTGTAGTCTTAATCAAGCTCAACTATAGAGGTCAGGAACTTTTTTTTACTACGGAAGAGCTCTAGAAAAATGGTCCTGTCAATGCCACAGAATTACTGTTTGGCCATGTTCACTGGCAATATATTGGCATTTCCCATCAGTATTTGTGGTATATACACCAAAGCTAAAATAGGGAGTGGCTAAAAGAATGCAGAAGTTGTGCATGTGTTCCTAATATCATTTTCCACTGACTGTTCCACTCCTAATTTTGACTTACAAATACTGATGTGTAATTTGACCTGATAATAGGAATTTGATGCAAATTACCATAACAAAAAGCTACTCAATGTCTTAACTAAAAAGAGAAGTAAAAAAAAGGGTCCATTTAAGTGTATTATCCTTGTATCCTCCTCTGTTTGCTGCAGCACACTATATGTTTTGGTCAAGTGCATGAGCAATTATAGCAACTGATCTTGGAATCACAAGTCTGAATCACAAGAAACCCTGGTTGAGAAACGCTGCATCATATAGACACAATTTCCATACCATAATGAAGGGTTTTGTGCCTGAAAGACCTGGGTAAAAGCTGCAATCAATGACTGAAATTATCAGTTAGTTCTAGCCACATAGTAAGCAACAGAGTAGAAAGCAATATGGTGTTCTATATGGAAACACAGCAAAAGTTGAAACCATGAGTTAAAGAAATAAATCAGAAATCGACTGTACTCTACTTTACGTAAAATTTAGATATTGCTATTAATTTTACCTGCGATTTTTGGAGAATCATTCCAAATAAAACATATTTTTTTGCGCCTCCTATCCCAACAAAAATTAGTAAAAAAAATCTTGTATTTTACTGTTGCGGTGGATTCACTGTGAATTTTCTGCAGTAAATTAAGGATACATGCAAATTGGTCTTTTTAAAATTACACAATACCTGAAAAATCCTTATTTTAGATTGGAAGTTCTTTTTTTTATAATCTTAATAGACAATAAGTGGAATTGAAAATAAACTGTTACCCATAGTTAATGGATCTCCAAACACTTTTATGCATTTACATTCAAAATGTTTATTTACTATTAATATTTTTTGAAAATAAGATAGAAAAAAATTAACATCCTACTGAAATAAATTTTAAGACAAAGCATAATGGTTGTGCTATCGATAGGGCCCTGTTTTTTAATTAATAGGTTGTATAAAGAAAAAAATAGAGTGAGGTCATTAAGCTTGTTAAGTATGCAACCAATAATTGCTTTAGAATAAATTAAAGCTTTTATCCTCTGCACTTTAAAACTTTATGTCTGAAAATATCCAGCATTTATCATGAAAACTTGAGATGCAAATAGTACAGGAGGTAAAAGTTAGTACCAAAGCCCAATTGAATTTGGATTATAGTATTCATATTGTTTTGCAATAAGAAAAAGACCAGAAAACTCTTTGTTCTGCCCAAAGAATTGCCTGCTTTTAGCCATAAAATATTTCAAATCAAATTGAACATATTTTAGTTTCAAGTAACCACTTTAAATACAACGTTCTGAGTTTTCTTCAAGTTATTTTAGTTTTTACATTTTTAGCAGCATGCATAAATGTCATCATGTAAATTTAGGCTTTAAATCTATTACTCTGATTCTTTGGTGCCCAAACACCTCCCATGGAAACAATAGGGCATAAAAAAAATTTGGGAGTAAAATGAGGGGTGCTTCTTATAATGCGAATGTAGATTCCCGGGAGGTGGAGAATGGGTGCTGTGCTGGCTGTGCGGCACTGTGCTGGCTGTGGTGGAGGCTGTTCTGGCTGTGATGGGGGTTGTGTGAAGCAGGCAAGTGTGGCGGGTGATATGCTCTGTTGGTGGTGCGGGCTTCAAATAATGGTGCTCGGAGTCGGCGGGTGCGCAGATGGAGCTTTTGGCTCAATATCTCATCTGTGTATGTGCTGCCTCTGGCCCCGTGATCTCCCAGCAGCAGACTTCAGAAAAATGGCGCCCGGAGGTGACACATGCCCAGATCAGATCTTAGCTTGTCATTATGCTGAGAGCTCAATTTGTGCACATGCCAACTCCGGGCGCCATTTCTTTGAAGCCCGCACGACTGACAGAGCATCTGTGACACCCACCGCACCGACCTGTTCTACACAGCCAGCATGGTGCCACAGCCAGCACAACCCCGACTGCAGCGCCTGCAGCATCACCCTACACCAGCATCACCCCTGCCTCCTGTGACCCCGCTCTCCAGTAAAGCCTGCTTTACACGTTGCAATTTCGCATACGATATCGTATGCGATTTGCAACGCCCCCATCGCATGTGCAGCACGTTCAATTTGTTGAACATGCCGCACAAACTAATCAACCCTCGTCACACGTACTTACCTTCCATACGACCTCGATGTGTGCGGCGAACGTCCACTTCCTGGAGTGGGAGGGACGTTTGGCATCACATCGATGTCACGTGGCAGCCGGCCAATAGAAGCGGAGGGGCGGAGCTGAGCAGGATGTAAACATCCCGCCCACCTCCTTCCTTCCGCATTGTGGGCCGGGAGCTGCAGGAGGCAGGGGATATCTGTTCATCGTTCCCGGGGTGTCACACACTGCGATGTGTGCTACCCCGGGTACGATGAACAATCTGACGTTCAATTCATCAGGAATGAACGACATGCGTGCGATGAACGTTTTTTCGTTCAATCGCAATTGCACGTCGCTGTCACACGCTACAACATACCTTACGATGCCGGATGTGCTTCACTTACGACGTGACCCCGCCGACACATTGTAAGATATCTTGTAGCGTGTAAAGCAGGCTTAAGACACCCCCATTTGCCCAATAAGGTCTTTAAAAAGCATTTCATTTGCATTTAGGCAATATTAATATATTATTATTAATGCTGATTTCTACATTTTTCTTGTAAGTAAGGTGGGTATATTAGCCTTATTTACAGGGTTTGCTAACACTTGTGTATAATAAATCATGTCCATTATCATCCAGAAGTTAGACTAGTGAAATCCATTTGGAATTCCATATTACGTGAATGCTATGTGAGTGCAATTTTTTCACACCTAGCAACCATATGCAATCTGCTTTTTCTCAGTAACTATTATTCAACAATCTTTACAGGACCATTTACAGTATTCTATGCTACAGAATGGTGATGTATCCATTAAAATCATTCGGCATGTGAATGGTCGGAGTAACGTCTTTTTTCACCCATTGACTTAAATTGGTGAGTGTCTGCTGTTATACACGAACATATGCAGTATTGTACATTTTTTCATGAAGCTGAATACAACTGAAGAAAAAAAAATCGCAGTTCAGAACTGCCTTATTGAATAACATTGGGCCTAGTGCAATTCGATTTTTTTATCGGATTGCATTCTTATTTATATGTAGACATGAGCAAAACCACAGGGGAATTTCAACCTCCTGCCTTCATATCTGAGCTGATTATATCTCCAACAGCAGTAGTGTCTGCTCTTTCTCTTCACGCTGATCACATGATCGTTGGGTCTGGAGGAGGAAGCACTACTAGTGTTTCCTATACTGTATACAAAGCATTTGTTCAAAGATGTCTATTCAGCAATCAGAAAGGCAGAAATGGTAATAAACCTTCTCTGCCTTCTCTATGGGGAGTTTAACTACCTCTGACAGAAAAGTCAAAACAGTTGCCCCTGCACAATCTCATGCAATCAGCTGACTTTTATTTGACATTTTAGAACATCAGTCTACTATCGATTAAAATTCATCTCAATTTCAATTTGGTTTTCAAGCATTCCACAAGTAGAAATGAGCCACCCCCTTGGCGTTCTAGTTTGGTTCGGCGAACAGAGGCCCGGTTTGATGAACGTTCGACGTACCGTTCGATGAACCACTCGAGCCCCATTGAAAACAATGGGAGGCAAACACAAACACATAAAAACACATTATACATTGTGAACGTTGCTTACCGCAACCCGGGGGTTTTACTCGCTTGCAGCGGTGCAGGGTAGCTTAGGCATACACAGGCAACACAGTCTCTCTCAAAAATGCAGCAGTTTATTAGTAACCAACATAAACTGCCCTTCCAAAACACAATGAAGCCTCTCCTGGCTTAAAGGAAAATATAACATCCACATACCGTGGGCTTCCAGTCCAATTAAGTGTCCATAGTGGAGTCTCCACACTCTAGCTCCAGCCAGCGAACACAAGTCACTGTGGTTGCTTCCTGCAGCCTCCAGCCCTCTCCAGCCAGGCTGCAGTATTTTTCCCCAGTCATCACCGGGACTGATTTCCAGGAGTCTCTCTTCAGTCTTCACACAGACTGAGATCTCCAGCACACATCCTCCATGTGCAGCACTCTCAGGCTTCCCCCTGTTTCTAAAACTAACAGTCTCTTAAAACCCAACCGGATACACCCACAGGTGGAGGTATGTGATTCTCCAGCTCTGTCCATCACACTGGTCACAGTTTAAAGGGAACCTAACCCTTAATTACAACCCAAGTTCTGTGGAACTACAAGTCCCACCTTCAGTTCAATATCACAGGGGGATCCTTCTCCACTGCGACCATCCACAACATTGGTGGTCGCTACCTCACATATCCCCCCCCTCTGTTCAAACTTGTAGGGTTGAACATTTGATAACCCACAGGGGCCCTGAGACAGGGCATTAGTGTTACCTTGCCCTACAAGTTGAGAGGGCCCTCTCTGATAAATTTGAGCTTTAGCTCCTGACAGAAAGTCCGTCATTGTCACGAGACTCATCTCAGTCAACCTCCTTGTCAGGTACGCCCCCCGGTCAGACCTATCTCTCCATTACTGTCTCCAACGGCTAGTGTAGTAGCGAAAGTCTCTTCCAGTCGAAACTACTGTCTGGTCTGACTCTGAGCTATCTAATCCACTAGAAGGGCTACTGTCTGGGCACCTCAGCACTGAGCGGATAGACGATCTGCTATATCTAGACCGTCTGCATTCTCTTTTTGCAGATATACTATGGCTTGTTCTGCCATTGCGTCTTCGGTCGTCATCGCTCTGTTGGTGTGTTCTTTCAAGACCATCCTTCGCTGTAGATACATCACTTCCTTCATCCATTCCTTTGGAGTTTAGAGTAGAGGACTTGGACCATTCAGAGTCTATGCTATAGCCCAAAGTGTAGTTAGGTCTTCCATGACCTTGGTTCCTTTCATTATAGGACCTACTTTCTGTGCCAACTGAAGCAACACCTTTATCAGGTGGGCAACCCTTCTCCTGGCCCCAGCCTGAAAGCGGTCTCCACCTCATACCCACTTGATGGAGTTGTTCTGCAATATTCTGCCTTTTTAGGTTCAACTGCCTTAGTTCTTCCAGGTAACCCAGGCGGTACTCTAAGAGGACTCGTACATTTTCAACACACTCCTTTGTTCCCACAATGACACATGGAACCATACCGACTTCACAGAGTATCTTGGCTTCATTATGAATATTAATTCTTACTCTCGTCACACCGGACTTGTCAACCATCTCCTGCATGACTCTTCCATTTCTTCCAATCAGCTTCTTAACCAGTTCTCTGGGCACTTGTGTGACCTCTTCCACAAACTCCAACAACTTCCGAGCTGTCTTGACTGCTCCTGCAGTTTTCCCATAGATTCGGAATGTTCCACTGTTTTTTTCCAATTCAATAGCTGTAATACCCGGAACCTTCCTGGCTTGCTGAATGTTACTTCTCAGCGCTCTTATTGCAAGCCCAATTAATGGTTTCTTCACAACCACCACTTCCTGAAACGCTGCGGTGAGCCGCTTCATATGCTCCAATCGTCTGGTGTCTTCTTCCATCTTTGTAGAGATGAGCCACTTCGTGCGAAGACACTGTAGGTGCATGCCACTCAGGATAGCCACCCGCTTCTTTGTGACATCACTTACAGAGCACACCAGCAACCGACAAGACTCTGGGGCAAAGTACACTTTATAGGCTCCTACGGCCGTCTTGAATTTTTCATGTACCGCCTCACTGGCACAGGCTTTTCTCAAGTCTGCAGGGACTTCTACCATGCACATAAAGACTGGCCGAATTTCTTTACCTGTAAGGCCATCGGACCGTTCCTTGGGTCTTCCATATCCATCCTCTTTTCTTATCACAGGCTCCACCTTTGGAGTTGCATTCTCCTCAGGTTTTTCCATAGCCTCAGAGCCTTTGAATTTTTCCTCATCTTTGGCCTCAAGATTCTCAATCTTCTGTACCAAGTGCATCTTTATGGCCTCCATCTTGGTCTTACCAGTAAGTTCAGTTAAGCTCTCAGCTGCTGATGGGACTTCTGGGCTAGATTTCCCTACTTTAAGGGTTCTCTCAATTTCTGCAGCTTCAGCCATCTCTTGGGACTCTGCAGCATCTCCCTCAATTTCCTCTTGATTCTCTGCAACTTCAGAGGCTTTCTTGCACTCCATACCTTCAACCTCCGATTCTCTGGGGTCTACAACAGCTTTTGTGCCGTTTGCACTATTATTCACCCCAACACTGGGTGGATCACTGGTCTGCTCACCATGACCTTTGTGGATTTTTCCTCCACCAACAGCCTCCAGGATTTCTTCTCCTATAGTGTTTTCACTCAACAGACCATCAGCTTCACACCAGGAAATCATAGTGGACATCACCAATACTGTTTTGGTCGGCTCCTTTTTTTGCACTTTCACCCTGCTGATTTCTGTCGTTACAGTGTGTCCGTTCAGTTTCTGACTCTTTCTTTTTCAGGATTTCACTGTCTGACTCTACATTAGCGGTTGCTACTGTCAACGTGCCTTCCTCAACCTTCTCTCCCCACTCAGACGATATACATTGCACTACCCCTCGGCGCTTATTACGTCTTCGGCGTCGAGAGGAGATTTTATCTTTCTCAACTGTCTGTACCTCACTGTACTCAGTCGTCAGGTTACTAGAGTCAGTGTCACTCCCCCTGGTGTCCTGGACTAACAAGTCCCCACTTAACCAAGTGTTGAACCCCCTGTCTGGAGCTCTCCCATTTTTAACGGTCTTCCCCTTATTACACAATATCATACTACTAGGAACACTTTCAGCCTCCCGCTGTGATAGGGCTTCCTTTGAGCCTTTCCGGCTTTTACACAAGCAGCTGGCCATTTCTGCCATCGACCACAAGTCCTCAAAAAAATTAAAGTCCCGGCCTATTATAATGGGATGCGGTAAGTCAGGCACTACCCCAACATTAACGGATCCAAACACCTCATCCGTCTCAACGACCACTCGGGACCGTGGATACTCTCCAATGTTCCCATGTCTGCAGCGGGCTTCCATCCTTCCAAGAATCGGGTAGGTATCGAGCGTGACCCCTCACCAGGGACACCAAGCTCACCGAGTCTACCAGCCCAGTCACACATTTGCCATCAACTTCCACAGAACACAGACGTGACTTCTCGTCAGCCGGGCAGTCTGTACCGCAGACCGGACACGAATAGCATGAACACCATTGTCCTTGGCTACTGTCCATTGGTGCCACTACACCTTCGAATTTGGGATGCTCCGCCCCTTTTCGTGTCACCACCGTTTTCTGGGACCCCGCCCCCTTTTGGGTAACCACCCCTTTCCGGGCCTCTGTCCCCGTTTGGGTAACCGCCCCTTTCCGGGACTCCGCCCCCTTTTGAGCGACTACCCCTTTCCGGGCCTCTGTCCCCTTTTGGCTAACCACTCCTTTCTGGGACTCCGCCTCCTTTTGGGGTTTCTGTGGCTTCCTTGCAGTGTCTTTAGACCCGAATTCACACAGTTCCCCTTTATCTCGCTAGGCACCCTGTGTTCGTATTGGCCCCAGAAGGGAGTTCATCAACTGGTCCACTGCTGCCACATCAGTGCGCACTGACGGCTCCTGCTGTCCACGCACAAGGAACTGGTACAGCTCCTCCATAGCATCCATTTGTGCGCCCTCCATGCTGAAAAAAGAAAACAAACAGGAGGGGCGCTCCAATGGGTATTACCCGGTGGTCTAAAGAGGGGGGGGGGTTAGAGAACCACTAACCTTTCCAGGTTGTACCGCCCATACAACCAGGATCTCCAGCCTGTGGTGTATCACTGCTCACCAAACAGGGCCCCGCAATTCTGGGTTGGCCTGGAACCTCCAGTCACTGGTCTCTCGCCACTGCAGCACGGAACCCCGCAGACCCGCAGATTCACCGCCAGCAGCTGGAGTACGCTGTCCCTGTTCGTGGACCCACCGATCCACCGCCAGCTGCTTGAGTGCGCCAACACGATTTTCGTGGACCCGCCGATCCACTGCAGACAGCTTTGAAAATTGTTTTCGTGGACCCGCCAATCCACAGGCAACACTTCCTTGCAGTGTGTAGACAGCAGAAAAAAAAAAAAAAAAACAACCTTCGTGGACCCGGCTGATCCACAGGAACAACACCTCTGCAGTTGCTAGACGTGCTGCCTGGATTTCTGCCCGCTATCTAGCACCATATGTGAACGTTGCTTACCGCAACCCGGGGGTTTTACTCGCTTGCAGCGGTGCAGGGTAGCTTAGGCATACACAGGCAACACAGTCTCTCTCAAAAATGCAGCAGTTTATTAGTAACCAACATAAACTGCCCTTCTAAAACACAATGAAGCCTCTCCTGGCTTAAAGGAAAATATAACATCCACATACCGTGGGCTTCCAGTCCAATTAAGTGTCCATAGTGGAGTCTCCATACTCTGGCTCCAGCCAGCGAACACAAGTCACTGTGGTTGCTTCCTGCAGCCTCCAGCCCTCTCCAGCCAGGCTGCAGTATTTTTCCCCAGTCATCACCGGGACTGATTTCCAGGAGTCTCTCTTCAGTCTTCACACAGACTGAGATCTCCAGCACACATCCTCCATGTGCAGCACTCTCAGGCTTCCCCCTGTTTCTAAAACTAACAGTCTCTTAAAACCCAACCGGATACACCCACAGCTCTGTCCATCACACTGGTCACAGTTTAAAGGGAACCTAACCCTTAATTACAACCCAAGTTCTGTGGAACTACAAGTCCCACCTTCAGTTCAATATCACAGGGGGATCCTTCTCCACTGCGACAATCCACAACATTGGTGGTCACTACCTCACAACATGTACACATACAGTTAACAAACATTGCCATAACACTTACAGTTCCCCGAGACGCGTCCTGGGCTCTGTCTCCCGCCACTTTTCCTTCCGATAATTGCTGTGTCCTCCCAGTAACCAGCACTGATGTAGGACCTATCGTGACGTCAAAATAGCATGTGACCAGTCATGTGTCTATTATCTTATTGGCTACAGACTGGTCACATGGCTAGACGTCATGCTAGGTCCTGTCAGTGCATCTCTCCGGTATGCGGTGATCGTTCCAGCATCTCCGTGTACCAGTGAAATGCTCTGGCACATGGTCGGCCCACATGCAGGGATTAGATGCCACAGCCAGTGAATTGCGGCACCGGAAATCACGTGATCGGACCACCGTTGCTATGGTAACTCGCCTGTCAGCGGTGACGTCACCGCTTACAGCACGCAGCTTCTGCTCACTTACTGAGTCAATACACTGCACGGGAAGCAGCAGCGTCTTCCTCCCATGCAGTTCTGTGTGATGTAGCAGAGCTGCATGGGTTGAAGGAGAAAGAAGACAGAAGACGATGGATCGTGGAGGGAATAGAGGGAGTAATAAACATGGAGTCACTAATGAGTCTGTGTATTTATTTCTATTAAAGTATTTTTTCTCTGTGTGGTGTCTTTTTTTAACCCTTTGTTGGAGATTCTTAATGGCCGGGTCAAACTTGCCTGACATTAAGAATCTCTGGCTTAATACTAGCTAGTAAAACAAAGCTAGTATTAACTCATTATTACCCAGCAAGCCACCCGGCTTCAGGGCTGCTGAAAGAGTTGGATACAGCGCCAGATCATGGCGCTTCTATGAAAGCGCCATTTTCTGGGGTGGCTGCAGACTGCAATTTGTAGCAGAGGGTCCCAGAAAGCTCGGGCCAACCTGTGCTGCGGATTCAAATCCACAGCTGCCTAGTTGTACCTGGCTGGACACATAAATGGGACGAAGCCTATGCCTATTTTTTTTTTTAATTATTTCATGAAATTCATGAAATAATTAAAAAAAGGGCTTCCCTATTTTTTTAGTTGCCGACCGGGTACAAATAGGCAGCTGGGGGTTGGGGGCAGCCATACCTGCCTGCTGTACCTGGCTAGCATACAAAAATATGGCAAAGCCAACTTCAATTTTTTTGGGGGGCAAAATACTCCTGCATACCGTCCTGGATGGAGTATGCTGAGCCTTGAAGTTCCGTGTAGGTGACCGCATCACCTGATCATCGCCAGGTCTGAGAGAGAGAGAGCGAGAGGGAAAGAAGAGAGAGAAGATAGAGAAAAGAGAGAGAAAAGAGAGAGAGAGAAAAGAGAGAGAAAAGAGAAGAGAGAGAGAAGAGAGAGAGAGGAGAGAGAGGGAAAAAGTGAAAAAGAGAGACTGAGAAAAAGAGAGAGAGAGAGAAAAAAAAGAGAGAGAGAAAAAGAGAGAGAGAGGAGAGAGAGGGAAAGAGAGGGAGAGAGAGAAGAGAGAGAGAGGGAGAGAGAGAAAGAGAAGAGAGAGAAGAGAGAGAGAGGGAAAAAGAGAAAAAGAGAGACTGAGAAAAAGAGAGAGAGAGAAAGAGAGAGATAGAGAAAGTGAGAAAAAGAGAGAGAGAGGAGAGAGAGAGAGGGAGAGAGATATAGAGGGAGAGGGAGAGAGGGAGAATAGAGAGAAGAGAGAGAGAAAAAGAGAAAAAGAGAGACTGAAAAAAGAGAGACAAAAAGAGAGAAAAAGAGAGAGAGAAAGAGAGAGAGAAAGAGAGAGAAAGAGAGGGAGAAAGAAAGAGAAAAAGAGAGAGAGAGGGAGAGAGAGAGTGAAGAGAGAAGAGAGAGAGAGAGGGAAAAAGAGAGACTGAGAAAAAGAGAGAGAGAGGAAAAAGAGAAAGAGAAAAATAGAAAGAGAGAAAAAGAGAGAGAGAAAAAGAGAGAAAGAAAGAGAAAAATAGAGATAGAGAAAGAGGGAGAGAAATAAAGAGAGAAAAAGAGACAGGAGAGAGAAAGAGGGAGAGAGAGAGGGAGAGAGAGAGAAGAGAGAGAAGAGAGAGAAGAGAGAGAAGAGAGGGAGAGCGAAAAAGAGAGACTGAGAAAAAGAGAGAGAAAAAGAGAGAAAAAGAAAGAGAGAGAGAGAAAGAGAGAAAAAGAGAGAGAGAGAGGGAGAGAGAGAGGGAGAGAGAGAAGAGAGAGAAGAGAGAGAGCGAGAAAAAGAGAAAAAGAGAGACTGAGAAAAAGAGAGAGAGAGAGGAGAGAGAGGGAGAGAGGGAGAGGGAGAGAGAGAATAGAGAGAGGGAGAGAGAGAAAGAGAGAGAAGAGAGGGAGAGCGAAAAAAAGAAAAAGAGAGACTGAGAAAAAGAGAGAGAAAAAGAGAGAAAAAGAAAGAGAGAGAGAAAGAGAGAAAAAAAGAGAGAGAGGGTGAGAGAGAGGGAGAGAGAGAAGAGAGAGAAGAGAGAGAGCGAGAAAAAGAGAAAAAGAGAGACTGAGAAAAAGAGAGAGAGAGAGGAGAGAGAGGGAGAGAGGGAGAGGGAGAGAGAGAATAGAGAGAGGGAGAGAGAGAAAGAGAAGAGAGAGAAGAGAGAGAGGGAAAAAGAGAAAAAGAAAGCCTGAGAAAAAGAGAGAGAAAAAGAGAGAGAGTGAGAGAGAGAGAAGAGAGAGAGATAGGGGGGAAAGTGAAAAAGAGACTGAGAAAAAGAGATAGAGAAAAAGAGAGAAAAAGAGAGATAGAGAAAGTGAGAAAAAGAGAGAGAGAGGAGAGAGAAAGAAGAGAAAGAGGAAGAGAGAGAGAGAGTGAAGAGAGAAGAAAGAGAGGGAAAAAGAGAAAAAGAGAGACTGAGAAAAAGAGAGAGAGAAAAAGAGAGAGAGAGAAAAGGAGAAAGAGAGAAAAGGAGAAAGAGAGAAAAAGAGAAAGAGAGAAAAAGAGAGAGAGAAAAAGAGAGAGAGAGAAAGAGAGAAAAAGAGAGATAGAGAAAGGAGAGAGAGAAAGAGAGAAAAAGAAAGAGAGAAAGAGGAGAGATAGAGGGAGAGAGAGAGGGAGAGAGAGAGGGAGAGAGAGAGAAGAGAGAGAGAGGGAGAGGGAAAAAGAGAAAAAGAGAGACTGAGAAAAGGAGAGAGAGCGAAAGAGAGAAAAAGAGAGAGAGAGGGAGAGAGAGGGAGAAATAGAGAGGGAAGGAGGGAGAGAGAGAGAAGACAGAGAAATAGAGAGAGGGGAAAAGAGAAAAAGAGAGAGAGAGAAAGAGTAAAAATGAGAGCAAAAAGAGAGAGAGAGAAAAAAAGAGAGAGAGGAGAGAGAGAAAGAGGGAGAGAGAGAGATATGAGAGAGAGAGAGAGAGAGAGAGAGGGAGAGAGAGAGGGGAAAAGAGAAAAAAAGAGACTGAGAAAAAGAGAGAAAAGGAGAGCGAGAAAGAGAGAAAAAGAGAGAGAGAGAAAAAAGAGAGAGAGGGAAAAGAGAGAGGGGAGAGAGAGAGAGAAGAGAGAGAAGAGAGAGAGAGGGAAAAATAGAAAAAGAGAGACTCAGAAAAAGAGAGAGAGAGAAAAAAAGAGAAAAAGAGAGAGAGAGAAAGAGAGAAAAAGGCCTCCAAGATAGCCTGGCAGTACTGGACACATTCAGCACCACATGGGCGCTTCCCATCAACCAAAAGAAGACCAAAGTCATGGTGTTTCATAAGAGGAACCAGAATAATATAAACTCTCCCTCCTTCACATTAAATCGCTCCATGCTGGAGAAAACCAGCAGCTATATTTACCTCGGTCTGGAGCTAAGCAATAACGGGAGCCTCAAGCAAGCAGCAGAAGCCCTAAAAGGAAAAGCATGCAGAACCTTCTACGCCATCATAAGACAACTGTATCACCTCAAACCACCTGTGAGAGTCTGGCTCAAGATATTTGACAGCATCATCACCCCTATACTGCTATATGGCAGCGAGGTATGGGGCCCAGTGACCTACCCAGACCACACAAAGTGGGATTCCAGCCCAACCGAAGTCTTCCACATGGAGTTCTGTAAATATCTCCTCCAAGTCCATCGCAGCACCTCAAACATAGCCTGTCAGGCAGAGCTGGGCCGATTCCCCTTATGGTTCAGTATACACAAGAGGGCGCTATCACACCAGGCACACATACAGAACAGCAACCCAAGCTCATACCATCATAAAGCCCTACTGAGCCAGAGTCCAGACCAAGCCAGAAGCCCCAGCAGCCAGTACAGCCAAAGTCAGCAACACACCCTGACAAAAGCCCAAATAAAAGAGATCTCAGAGAGCTGCAAGATGCAATACATAGAGGACTGGAAGAGTGAATTAGAGAACTCCCAGAAACTCACCATCTACCGGTCACTGCGGAGGGACTACACTCTGGCCCCATATCTGGAAAGGTTACGCCACCCCAAAGACAGGCAGACCCTGAGCCTGTACAGACTGAGTGCCCTCAGCCTAGAGGTGAAAACAGGGCGGCACCGACAGACATACAAGCCACAAGAGAACAGACTGTGCCAGCACTGCCAACAGGGGGCTCTGGAGGACGAGGTGCATTTCTTGCTGCACTGTGACAAATACTCAGCAGTGAGGGCCTCCCACTTTCAGAAATTTACCACCCATACCCCGGACTTTCCATCCATGGATGAGGACATGAAACTCCGCTTCCTACTGGGGGAAGAGGGATCAATGGTGGAGATCGCCGCCCAATATGTCACCACATGTCATAAGCTGAGGGGAACATAAGGCCCCTAAATGGACTTTCAGAGGCCAAATTGTACCCCAACTCCCCATAACCCTGATCCCCTCCCACCACACTTACTGTATTTCTTTTGCTTTGCCAACACTAATTGTATTTTGGTCCTGCAAATAAAGCATATTTGAATTTGAATTTGAATTTGAGAAAAAAAGAGAGAGAGGAGTGAGAGAGGGAGAGGGGGATAGAGAGAGAGAAAGAGAGAGAAGAGAAAAAGAGAGAGAGAAAGAGAGAGAGAAAGAGAGAGAGAGAGGGGAGAGAAAGGGAAAAAAGAGAGAAAGAGAGACTGAGAAAAAGAGAGAGAAAAAGAGAGAGAGAAAGAGAGAGAAAGAGAGGGAGGGAGAGAGAGAGGGAGAGAGGGAGAGAGAGAGGAAGAGAGAGAGAGAGTTGAAGAGAGAGAGAAAGAGAAAGAAAGAGAGAAATAGAGAGAGAGAGAAAGAGAGAGAGAAAGAGAGAGAGAGAGAAAAAGATAGAAAAAGAGAGAGAGAAAAAGAGAGAAAGAAAGGGAGAGAGAAAGGGAGAGAGAGAAAGAGAGAGAGGAGATAGCAATGAAGTCTCATTCCGTGAACTGGTCTGATTTTAGAGGTTTATCCCTCGACTCACAGCTGATGTCCTGCTCCTCCCCTCAGTGCATAATTAAATTAAATTATAATTCTAAATATATAATAATTACGGTATAATTTAAAATAAAAAATAAATTAGATTTTTTTACCGGTTCAGCCGGGCTTTGAACTCGTGAACTAATGCTTCTTAGACAGGAGCTCTAACCATTGAGCCACTGGCTCTATTGAGAATCATAGGCAGATTTGGTCATCTTGACGTCTGCATTGCAGAGTGAAGTCTGGTGACAGAGCAGCTCACTTCAGGTGCTACGTGGAGAGGACACAGAGCGCTCCCTGTCATCTTCACGTAGCAGAGCTGACAGTGTTGTGTGGATTACTTTGGACCTGGACTGTTGTTTGGGGATTAATAAAAAGGTAAATGAGGTTTTTTTTGTCTTTTATTCCAAATAAAGGATTTTTCGTTGTGTGTGTTTCTTTACTTTCGCTTACAGTTTAATCATGGAAGGTGTCTCGGGGAGACGTCTGGCATGATTAACTCCTTATTACCCCGATTGCCAACACACAGGGCAATTCGGGATGAGCTGGGTAGAGTCCCGGGACTGCCGCATCTAATGGATGTGGCAATTCCGGGTGGCTGCTGGGTGATATTGTTAGGGTGGTGGGCTCCCCATAATGTGGTGCTCTCCATCATGACAATACCAGCCTCCAGCCACGTGGCTTTATCCTGGCTGGTATCAAATATGGGGGAACCGGATTTTTTTTTATTATTATTTATTTATTTATTTTACTGCACGATATAGACCTGCCCGCCGGCGGCTGTGATTGGTTGCAGTGAGACAGCTGTCACTCATTGTGGGGGCATGTCTGACTGCAACCAATCATGGACGCTGGTGGGCAGGGAAAGCACGGAATAACTAATTGAATAATGAAGCGGCAGCCATTTTCAAAAGAGGAAATGCCGCTGGAGATTTGTGACAGCCGTGCAGCGAGGCGCCCGTGATCGGTGAGTAGGAAAGAGAGAGCGATTGTGCTGAAGACGCAGGACGCATGCAGATACAAAAGGTGCGTACATACTTACTGTGAAAAGCCACGTTTTTGGTGCTCGAACCGTTCTCGAACGTAGCTCGAACTGCCGAACTTTTAGCAAATCGAGTTCGTTGAATGACTCAAACACCCCCCAAAATCACTCGAACATGAAATTGGCGAACCTCAAGCCTCGAACATCACTCATCTCTATTTACAAGGTCACTTAGAAGAACTGTGTTATTATATGACATATTATTTAAATCATAACTTTCATTTTAATTTTTATTTCATAAATCAATAGTAATATAGTAATATGCAGCTTTGTAGTATATCTTACAGAAAAATTAGCTTTTTTTTTGCCAATATTGACCGGTCATTATTAACGATTCTGAGGTAAAATCTGTATTCACTGAAGGCTTTCCCATTACTGAGATAGGAGATGACAGTTATTACTGATGAGATTCTATGATAATGGGAGGAGGGAGAAGCAAGAGGCAGAGGGAGGAGCTATATGCAGAGGGAGGAGCAAGAACAGGGAGGATTTAGGGACAGAGGGAGGAGCTAGAGACAGAGGGAGGAGCTATAACAGGGAGGAGCTAGAGGCAGAGTGAGAAACTAGAGACAGAAGGAGGAACTAGAGGCAGAGGGTGGAACTAGGGACAGAGAGAGGAACTAGGGAGAGAGGGAGGAGCTAGAGTTAGAAGGAGGAGCTCAAAGCAGATAGAGGATCTAGAGGCAGAGAAGGATCTAGAGGCTGAGATGGAACTCAGAGTAAGAGGGAGGAGCTATTGACAGAGGGTGGAGCTAGAGACTTTTCAGTTTATATAGAATCTCATCAGTAGAACTGCCATCTCCTATTTCAGTAACGGGAAAGTCTTCACTGAATACAGATTTTATCTCAGAATTGAGAATTTTGATAATGACTGATCAATTCTGGCAGAGAAAGTAAATTTATCTGATAAGAAATATTACAAAGTTTCTTATTTTCATGGATAATACTGTTTTATGAAATAAGAATGAAAACATTTACACTTTTGATCAAGTTTTTATGTTAAATGATAAATATATATTTTTTAAGTTAAAAAGTTAAAAGTTAAGTTAAATGTTTATACGAGAAAGCAGAAGTAACTTCAGTTGGTAGTGGTTAGACCCCTTAGGCTATGTTCACACAGGGCTTTTTTGGCAAATTGTTTTCCTTACCAAAACCTGATTTTGTGGCAAGAAATCTCCTTTGAGTCATCTGCGTTTTTGGTGCGTTTTTGATGCGTTTTTTTAGTAGCATTTTTGCTACATATTTGGTGCGGATTTACTGCTTTTTTTCTACAAAATGGGTTGTATCAATGAAAAAACGCAGCAAATCTGCAGCAAAGACTTGACATGCTCATTCTTTAAAAACCTGACTAAAAACGCAGGTATTTGAGAAAACAGTCAGGAAGAAAACCGGACGTGTTTGTGTGTTTGTGCATGAGATTTCAGATATCTCATAGACTTTGCAGGGACTGTAAAAAGCAGCTTTTTATTACCATGGATTTGCATAAAACCAAGGCAAATCTGTAGCTAAAAAATGCAGCAAAACTTACCAAAAAGCCCTGTGTGAACATAGCCTAAAAGCCTTGTCACTAGAGATGAGCGAACCGGTCCCGGTTCGGCTCGAGGTCGGTTCGCCGAACGGAGGTCCCGTTCGAGTTCGGCTCGTCGAACGTTCGACGAACCGAACTCGAACTGCATAGGAAACAATGGCAGGCAATCACAAACACAGAAAAACACCTAGAAAACATCCTCAAAGGTGTCCAAAAGGTGACAAATGACTCACAACACAACACAAACACATGGGAAAGTGACAAGGACATATACTCATGCGAAAACAAAACAGCTGGACAAGGAAAAAGAGGAGGACACACAGATATAGGCATGGCACACCCTTCTAAAATCATGTAAAACACCGCAAGGTGACTCCAAGCGTAGTCTCCCTTTATTTCCAAAAATTGGGCCCCACACACACCCACCCATTCAGTGGCAGCAGTTGTGCCCCAGTTGTACAATTCACAGCTAGATTTGCATCAAGCACATTCAAAAATACGCCATTCTTATCCGTCCCCAGGATGACACCGGGGTAGGTAGCAAAGTCTTTCCTGACCCCAGCTCTGTTCATCTTGGCTTCTTTTAAAAACAATGTAAGCAAGGGTTACTCCAAGCGGAGTCTCCCTTTTTTCCAAAAATTGTGCCCCACACACACCCACTCATTCAGTGGCAGCACTTGTGCCCTAGTTGTACACTTCACAGCTAGATTTGCATCAAGCACATTCAAAAATACGCCATTCTTATCCGTCCCCAGGATGACACCGGGGTAGGTAGCAAAGTCTTTCCTGATCCCAGCTCTGTTCATCTTGGCTTCTTTTAAAAACACAGCAAGCAAGGGTTACTCCAAGCGGAGTCTCCCTTTTTTCCAAAAATTGGGCCCCACACACACCCACCCATTCAGTGGCAGCAGTTGTGCCCTAGTTGTACACTTCACAGCTAGATTTGCATCAAGCACATTCAAAAATACGCCATAATTAACCGTCCCCAGGATGACACCAGGGTAGGTAGCAAAGTCTTTCCTGATCCCAGCTCTGTTCATCTTGGCTTCTTTTAAAAACAATGTAAGCAAGGGTTACTCCAAGCGGAGTCTCCCTTTTTTCCAAAAATTGGGCCACACAGACACCCACCCATTCAGTGGCAGCAGTTGTGCCCTAGTTGTACACTTCACAGCTAGATTTGCATCAAGCACATTCAAAAATACGCCATAATTAACCGTCCCCAGGATGACACCAGGGTAGGTAGCAAAGTCTTTCCTGATCCCAGCTCTGTTCATCTTGGCTTCTTTTAAAAACAATGTAAGCAAGGGTTACTCCAAGCGGAGTCTCCCTTTTTTCCAAAAATTGGGCCACACAGACACCCACCCCATCAGTGGCAGCACTTGGGCCCTAGTTGCAAACAGGATGTTTTAATTTGCATCAAGCACATTCAAAAATATGCCATAATTAACCGTCCCCAGCATGACACCGGGGTAGGTAGATAAAGTCTTTGCTGAACCATGACTTGTTCATCTTGGCTTCTTTTAAAAACAATGTAAGCAAGGGTTACTCCAAGCGGAGTCTCCCTTTTTTTCCAAAAATTGTGCCCCACACACACCCACCCATTCAGTGGCAGCACTTGTGCCCTAGTTGTACACTTCACAGCTAGATTTGCATCAAGCACATTCAAAAATACGCCATAATTAACTGTCCCCAGGATGACTCCAGGGTAGGTAGCAAAGTCTTTCCTGATCCCAGCTCTGTTCATCTTGGATCATTTTTAAAAAACACAGCAAGCAAGGGTTACTCCAAGCGGAGTCTCCCTTTTTTTCCAAAAATTGTGCCCCACACACACCCACCCATTCAGTGGCAGCACTTGTGCCCTAGTTGTACACTTCACAGCTAGATTTGCATCAAGCACATTCCAAAATACGCCATAATTAACCGTCCCCAGGATGACACCAGGGTAGGTAGCAAAGTCTTTCCTGATCCCAGCTCTGTTCATCTTGGCTTCTTTTAAAAACAATGTAAGCAAGGGTTACTCCAAGCGGAGTCTCCCTTTTTTCCAAAAATTGGGCCACACAGACACCCACCCCATCAGTGGCAGCACTTGGGCCCTAGTTGCAAACAGGATGTTTTGATTTGCATCAAGCACATTCAAAAATACGCCATAATTAACCGTCCCCAGCATGACACCGGGGTAGGTAGATAAAGTCTTTGCTGAACCATGACTTGTTCATCTTGGCTTCTTTTAAAAACAATGTAAGCAAGGGTTACTCCAAGCGGAGTCTCCCTTTTTTTCCAAAAATTGTGCCCCACACACACCCACCCATTCAGTGGCAGCACTTGTGCCCTAGTTGTACACTTCACAGCTAGATTTGCATCATGCACATTCCAAATCCACAAGCATTTACTCTCCCCAGGATGACACAGGGGTTGTAAATTCCTTCTGGATCCATGACTTGTTCATTTTGATGAACGTCAGTCTGTCCACATTGTCACTGGACAGACGCGTGCGCTTATCTGTCAGCACACACCCAGCAGCACTGAAGACACGTTCAGAGACAATGCTGGCAGCTGGACACGACAAAATCTCCAAGGCGTAACTGGAGAGCTCTGGCCATTTTTCTAGGTTTGAAGCCCAAAAGGAGCAAGGCTCCAGTTGCACAGTCATGGCATCGATGTTCATTTGGAGATACTCCTGTATCATCCTCTCCAGCCGTTGACTATGTGTCAGACTTGTTGTCTCTGGTGGCCTTGCAAAGGAGGGTCTAAAAAAATTATGAAAAGATTCCATAAAATTGCTGTTACCAGCACCAGATACGGTGCTACTGGTACGGGTAGACTGTTGAAGATGACGAGACCGTCCAATGTTTGTCAAGTTACAACTGGGAGATTCACTCCCTGCACCTGCATGGTTGTTTGGTGGAAAAGCCGAGCTAAGATCGAGTAACAGCTTCTGCTGATTCTCCTGCATACGTGCGTCCCTTTCTATGGCTGGAATTATGTCACAAAATTTGGACTTGTACCGGGGATCTAATAGTGTGGCAAGCCAGTAGTCATTATCACTTCTAATTTTGACAATACGAGGGTCATGTTGGAGGTAGTGCAGCAAGAAGGCGCTCATGTGTCTTGCGCAGCCATGCGGACCAAGTCCACGCTGTGTTTGTGGCATAGAGGTGCTAACCGTTCTTTCTTCCTCTGACATCTCCCCCCAACCTCTTTCAACTGAAATTTGACCAAGGTCTCCCTCATCTGCTGAGTCTTCCATGTCCATGGACAGTTCGTCCTCCATTTCTTCATGTCCTCCTGCACCTTCCTCAACATCTTGCCTGCTACCATGCGCCCTTGTTGATCCCTGTCCCCCATGCTCCCATGCCTGGCGCCTTCGTGATGATGAACGTCTGGACCTTGGTGATGTTGTTGTGTCTTGCGCATATGAATCCTCCTGTAGTTCATCCCCTTCCTGTTGTCCCACCCCCTGACTCCGAATAGTGTTTAGCGTGTGTTCCAGCATGTAAATGACTGGAATCGTCATGCTGATAATGGCATTGTCAGCGCTAAACATATTCGTCGCCATGTCGAAACTGTGCAGAAGGGTGCATAGGTCCTTGATCTGAGACCACTCCATCAGGGTGATCTGCCCCACCTCTGCATCTCGTTGGCCCAGGCTATACGTCATGACGTATTGCACCAGGGCACGGCGGTGCTGCCACAGTCGCTGTAACATGTGGAGAGTTGAATTCCAGCGTGTCGCCACATCGCATTTCAGGCGATGAACCGGCAGGCCGAAAGACTTCTGGAGCGATGCAAGTCGCTCAGCTGCGGAGCTTGAACGGCGGAAGTGAGCAGACAGTTTTCGTGCCCTGTTCAGAAGGCCATCTAGGCCGGGATACTGTGTTAAAAATTGCTGCACGACAAGGTTCAACACGTGAGCCATACAAGGTACGTGTGTCACCTTGCCCAGGCGAAGGGCCGCACCCAGGTTTGCAGCATTGTCGCACACGGCCTTTCCAGGCTGCAGGTTGAGTGGAGACAACCATTTATTAAACTCGGACCGCAGAGCTGACCACAACTCCTCAGCTGTGTGACTCTTATTCCCAAGACATGTCAAGCTAAAGACCGCCTGATGCCGTTGCGCTCTGCTGCCAGCATAGTAATGAGGGGTGCGTGATTCCTTCTGCGCAGTGAGAACGCTGGTGGCCTGACCAGGCAGGCTTGGGGCGGAGGTGGAGGACCCAGATGAGGTGGAGGATGCAGAAGCAGTGGCGGAACTTGGACAGACAGAGGATTGACACACAAGTCGTGGGGACGGCAAGACTTGTGCAGCAGACCCTTCACCATCTATCACCATAGTTACCCAGTGCCCAGTCAGCGACATGTAACGTCCCTGTCCATGCTTACTGGTCCAAGTATCGGTGGTGAAATGCACCCGTTCACACACAGAGTTTCTCAAGGAAGCGGTGATGTTGTGTGCGACATGCTGGTGTAGCGCGGGCACACCTTTCTTAGAGAAGTAGTGGCGACTAGGCATCTGGTACTGGGGCACAGCGACAGACATAAGGTCTCTAAAATCCTGTGTGTCCACAAGGCGGAAAGGCAGCATTTCTGTAGCCAACAGCTTACAGAGGTATAGAGTCAACCTCTTAGCTTTGTCATGGGTCACAGGAAATGGCCTTTTATTTGTCCACATCTGAGGGACAGAGATCTGGCTGCTGTGTGTAGACGGTGTTGAGTAGGGTGTCCCTGGAAAAATGCAGGTTTGTGAGGAAAGTGCAGGCGGAGACATGATGTTGCCTTCATCCAAAGTTGGTGCTATCGATGTCTGAGACAGCTGTACACACTCACTTGTTTCCCCTTCCAAAACAACTGACGACCTACCAAGCAAACTGCCTGTTGCGGTTACAGTGGTGGAAGTTGTGGGTGGAAAAACAGGTGTGACAGCTGTCCCCACAGTCCTAGAAGATGACGGGCGCGTGGATGCACTGGAAGGGGCAGGCGGTGGATGGTTCGCTCCGCTAGGCCGCATTGCTGCACGGTGAGCTTCCCACCGGGCCATATGATATTTATTCATGTGACGATTCATGGAAGAAGTTGTCAAACTGCTGAGGTTTTGACCTCTACTAAGAGAACCATGACAAATTTTACAGATCACATAATTTGGGCGATCTTCTTCTATGTCAAAAAAGGACCAGGCTAGGCAAGGCTTAGAGGCCATGCGACCTGATGATCCACCCCGAATAATGCTCAGAGGCAGAGTGGTGGCTGAGGATGCAGTTGTAGACGTGCTACCAGTACTACGACTCTGTCCAGGAAGGCGCAAGGTAACTTCGTCATCAGTTGCATCCTCCTCCACCACCTCTGTTGACCTCCTCGAGTGCCTGACTGTGGGTTGACAGTAGGTGGGATCTAGAACTTCATCATCAATTGTTGTGTTTGCACTCCCCTCCCCCTCTGACCGAGCCTCTTCTTGCCCTGACCGAATATTTAAGTTGTCATCCCAATCGGGTATCTGAGTCTCATCTTCATCAGTATGTTCCTCATTGTCTATAACCACAGGTGTTACAGTTTGTGACAAAGGGTCAACATTATGCTCCAAAACTTAGTCCTCACGGCCTGAATCAGAGTCACAAAGGTTCTGGGCATCACTGCAGACCATTTCCTGTTCTGTACTCACTGTAGCTTGGGAGCAGACCTCTGATTCCCAGGCTATAGTGTGACTGAACAGCTCTGCAGACTCAGCCATCTCAGTTCCACCATACTGTGCAGGGCTGATGGAGACTTCAGAGCTGGGAGAAATCAAGTTTGATTGGGATGACAACTCAGAGGACTGGTGTTTTTTGGATGCGGTACTTGAAGTGGCTGAGAGGGCACTTGTTGGACCACTTGAGATCCATTCAAGCATTTTCCTTTTTTGCCCATCATCTACCTTTGTTCCTGTTGTTCGTGTCCGTAAAAAAGGGAGCACATCGGATTGTCCACGGTAAGTAGTAGACATCTTACTTTTGCTGGTAGATGGTCTATCTTCAGCAGATGATAATGGAGCTTTGCCACCTTCCCCACGGACAAAACCTTTTTTGCCTTTTCCACCACGCCTCTTCCCCTTTCCACCAGCATCTGTCATTTTGCCACTCATGTTGATTGCGACAAGATTGTGGACTGAAAATGTGGTAGTAAAAATTTAGAGGTGGTGTAGATTGCAGTGGTGGTCTAGCTTTATTAACAGCAGAATAATAAAAAATAAATATCCCTGACAATGCAACTATGGCCCTTAAACTGGCAGCAAAAATTGCTAGTATAATGGCTTAGTTATAATGAGTTGGAGTGTGCAATGCAGGCAGAGGTGCTCTGCAAATGTCTTTGCACTGGTGTGACTAGACAACAGTCCAATAGCCACGTTGAGGATGCCACTAGGTACACTGAGTGTTTGCTAGTATAATGGCTTAGTTATAATGAGTTGGAGTGTGCAATGCAGGCAGACGTGCTCTGCAAATGTCTTTGCACTAGTGGGACTATAGCAAAGTCCAATAGCCACGTTTAGGATGCCACTAGGTACACTGAGTGTTTGCTAGTATAATGGTTTAGTTATAATGAGTTGGAGTGTGCAATGCAGGCAGAGGTGCTCTGCAAATGTCTTTGCACTAGTGTGACTATAGCAAAGTCCAATAGCCACGTTTAGGATGCCACTAGGTACACTGAGTGTTTGCTAGTATAATGGCTTAGTTATAATGAGTCGGAGTGTGCAATGCAGGCAGACGTGCTATGCAAATGTCTTTGCACTAGTGTGACTATAGCAAAGTCCAATAGCCATGTTTAGGATGCCACTAGGTACACTGAGTGTTTGCTAGTATAATGGCTTAGTTATAATGAGTTGGAGTGTGCAATGCAGGCAGAGGTGCTCTGCAAATGTCTTTGCACTAGTGTGACTATAGCAAAGTCCAATAGCCACGTTTAGGATGCCACTAGGTACACTGAGTGTTTGCTAGTATAATGGCTTAGTTATAATGAGTTGGAGTGTGCAATGCAGGCAGAGGTGCTCTGCAAATGTCTTTGCACTAGTGTGACTATAGCAAAGTCCAATAGCCACGTTTAGGATGCCACTAGGTACACTGAGTGTTTGCTAGTATAATGGCTTAGTTATAATGAGTTGGAGTGTGCAATGCAGGCAGACGTGCTCTGCAAATGTCTTTGCACTAGTGTGACTATAGCAAAGTCCAATAGCCACGTTTAGGATGCCACTAGGTACACTGAGTGTTTGCTAGTATAATGGCTTAGTTATAATGAGTTGGAGTGTGCAATGCAGGCAGAGGTGCTCTGCAAATGTCTTTGCACTAGTGTGACTATAGCAAAGTCCAATAGCCACGTTTAGGATGCCACTAGGTACACTGAGTGTTTGCTAGTATAATGGCTTAGTTATAATGAGTTGGAGTGTGCAATGCAGGTAGACGTGCTCTGCAAATGTCTTTGCACTAGTGGGACTATAGCAAAGTCCAATAGCCACGTTTAGGATGCCACTAGGTACACTGAGTGTTTGCTAGTATAATGGCTTAGTTATAATGAGTTGGAGTGTGCAATGCAGGCAGACGTGCTCTGCAAATGTCTTTGCACTAGTGGGAATATAGCAAAGTCCAATAGCCACGTTTAGGATGCCACTAGGTACACTGAGTGTTTGCTAGTATAATGGCTTAGTTATAATGAGTTGGAGTGTGCAATGCATGCAGACGTGCTCTGCAAATGTCTTTGCACTAGTGGGACTATAGCAAAGTCCAATAGCCACGTTTAGGATGCCACTAGGTACACTGAGTGTTTGCTAGTATAATGGCTTAGTTATAATGAGTTGGAGTGTGCAATGCAGGCAGAGGTGCTCTGCAAATGTCTTTGCACTAGTGTGACTATAGCAAAGTCCAATAGCCACGTTTAGGATGCCACTAGGTACACTGAGTGTTTGCTAGTATAATGGCTTAGTTATAATGAGTTGGAGTGTGCAATGCAGGCAGACGTGCTCTGCAAATGTCTTTGCACTAGTGTGACTATAGCAAAGTCCAATAGCCACGTTTAGGATGCCACTAGGTACACTGAGTGTTTGCTAGTATAATGGCTTAGTTATAATGAGTTGGAGTGTGCAATGCAGGCAGAGGTGCTCTGCAAATGTCTTTGCACTAGTGTGACTATAGCAAAGTCCAATAGCCACGTTTAGGATGCCACTAGGTACACTGAGTGTTTGCTAGTATAATGGCTTAGTTATAATGAGTTGGAGTGTGCAATGCAGGTAGACGTGCTCTGCAAATGTCTTTGCACTAGTGGGACTATAGCAAAGTCCAATAGCCACGTTTAGGATGCCACTAGGTACACTGAGTGTTTGCTAGTATAATGGCTTAGTTATAATGAGTTGGAGTGTGCAATGCAGGCAGAGGTGCTCTGCAAATGTCTTTGCACTAGTGTGACTATAGCAAAGTCCAATAGCCACGTTTAGGATGCCACTAGGTACACTGAGTGTTTGCTAGTATAATGGCTTAGTTATAATGAGTTGGAGTGTGCAATGCAGGTAGACGTGCTCTGCAAATGTCTTTGCACTAGTGGGACTATAGCAAAGTCCAATAGCCACGTTTAGGATGCCACTAGGTACACTGAGTGTTTGCTAGTATAATGGCTTAGTTATAATGAGTTGGAGTGTGCAATGCAGGCAGACGTGCTCTGCAAATGTCTTTGCACTAGTGGGAATATAGCAAAGTCCAATAGCCACGTTTAGGATGCCACTAGGTACACTGAGTGTTTGCTAGTATAATGGCTTAGTTATAATGAGTTGGAGTGTGCAATGCATGCAGACGTGCTCTGCAAATGTCTTTGCACTAGTGGGACTATAGCAAAGTCCAATAGCCACGTTTAGGATGCCACTAGGTACACTGAGTGTTTGCTAGTATAATGGCTTAGTTATAATGAGTTGGAGTGTGCAATGCAGGCAGAGGTGCTCTGCAAATGTCTTTGCACTAGTGTGACTATAGCAAAGTCCAATAGCCACGTTTAGGATGCCACTAGGTACACTGAGTGTTTGCTAGTATAATGGCTTAGTTATAATGAGTTGGAGTGTGCAATGCAGGCAGACGTGCTCTGCAAATGTCTTTGCACTAGTGTGACTATAGCAAAGTCCAATAGCCACGTTTAGGATGCCACTAGGTACACTGAGTGTTTGCTAGTATAATGGCTTAGTTATAATGAGTTGGAGTGTGCAATGCAGGCAGAGGTGCTCTGCAAATGTCTTTGCACTAGTGTGACTATAGCAAAGTCCAATAGCCACGTTTAGGATGCCACTAGGTACACTGAGTGTTTGCTAGTATAATGGCTTAGTTATAATGAGTTGGAGTGTGCAATGCAGGTAGACGTGCTCTGCAAATGTCTTTGCACTAGTGGGACTATAGCAAAGTCCAATAGCCACGTTTAGGATGCCACTAGGTACACTGAGTGTTTGCTAGTATAATGGCTTAGTTATAATGAGTTGGAGTGTGCAATGCAGGCAGAGGTGCTCTGCAAATGTCTTTGCACTAGTGTGACTATAGCAAAGTCCAATAGCCACGTTTAGGATGCCACTAGGTACACTGAGTGTTTGCTAGTATAATGGCTTAGTTATAATGAGTTGGAGTGTGCAATGCAGGCAGAGGTGCTCTGCAAATGTCTTTGCACTAGTGTGACTATAGCAAAGTCCAATAGCCACGTTTAGGATGCCACTAGGTACACTGAGTGTTTGCTAGTATAATGGCTTAGTTATAATGAGTTGGAGTGTGCAATGCAGGCAGAGGTGCTCTGCAAATGTCTTTGCACTATTGTGACTAGACAACAGTCCAATAGCCACGTTTAGGATGCCACTAGGTACACTGAGTGTTTGCTAGTATAATGGCTTAGTTATAATGAGTTGGAGTGTGCAATGCAGGCAGACGTGCTCTGCAAATGTCTTTGCACTAGTGTGACTAGACAACAGTCCAATAGCCACGTTTAGGATGCCACTAGGTACACTGAGTGTTTGCTAGTATAATGGCTTAGTTATAATGAGTTGGAGTGTGCAATGCAGGCAGACGTGCTCTGCAAATGTCTTTGCACTAGTGGGACTATAGCAAAGTCCAATAACCACGTTTAGGATGCCACTAGGTACACTGAGTGTTTGCTAGTATAATGGCTTAGTTATAATGAGTTGGAGTGTGCAATGCAGGCAGACGTGCTCTGCAAATGTCTTTGCACTAGTGGGACTATAGCAAAGTCCAATAGCCACGTTTAGGATGCCACTAGGTACACTGAGTGTTTGCTAGTATAATGGCTTAGTTATAATGAGTTGGAGTGTGCAATGCAGGCAGAGGTGCTCTGCAAATGTCTTTGCACTAGTGTGACTATAGCAAAGTCCAATAGCCACGTTTAGGATGCCACTAGGTACACTGAGTGTTTGCTAGTATAATGGCTTAGTTATAATGAGTTGGAGTGTGCAATGCAGGCAGAGGTGCTCTGCAAATGTCTTTGCACTAGTGGGACTATAGCAAAGTCCAATAGCCACGTTTAGGATGCCACTAGGTACACTGAGTGTTTGCTAGTATAATGGCTTAGTTATAATGAGTTGTAGTGTGCAATGCAGGCAGAGGTGCTCTGCAAATGTCTTTGCACTAGTGTGACTATAGCAAAGTCCAATAGCCACGTTTAGGATGCCACTAGGTACACTGAGTGTTTGCTAGTATAATGGCTTAGTTATAATGAGTTGGAGTGTGCAATGCAGGCAGACGTGCTCTGCAAATGTATTTGCACTAGTGGGACTATAGCAAAGTCCAATAGCCACGTTTAGGATACCACTAGGTACACTGAGTGTTTGCTAGTATAATGGCTTAGTTATAATGAGTTGGAGTGTGCAGAGGACAGGAGGGTACAGTGGCAGGATTGTGGGGCTCTGGGTAGAGGAATGGAAGCCTGCCTTTCTATTCCCTCCTAATAGGGAAATGCAGGGAGGAAATCCCTGACCTTGGCTACACAGACGCTGTCGCTGTTTTCAGGACCTGTCACCTATGGCTCTGACCCTAACGGTTTGAGCCCTTAAAAGGACTGCTAGAAAGTGCTATCCCTAAGCTGTCCAGCGCTGTGTATGGAGCGCATACAGCTGTATCGGCGATAGGACTCAGGAGGACGGAGCTGCGACAGTGATGTCTGACACCAAAGACGCAGAAGAGATAATGGCGTCCTGGAGGAAAATGTCCGGTTTTATAATGCAGGGACATGTGACATGGACATCCTATCACACATGCCGTGTCTTCTCTGGCTAAAAGTCCACTTAAAAGGCCATTATAGAAACAGCAGTGATCTGAAGGCGCTGTTCACGCACACTATACACTGAAATGTCATAATAGTGTGATTCACAGAGTGACTTACACTATTACAGCGGAAACCAAGCTAGGAATTAGCTGTTTTTTTGCTGCTAGAACCGTTCTCGAACGTTTCTAGAACTATCGAGCTTTTGCAAAAAGCTCGAGTTCTAGTTCGATCTAGAACAGGCCCCAAAATCACTCGAGCCTAGAACTGGAGAACCTCGAACCACGAACCGCGCTCAACTCTACTTGTCACACACAACGAGATCGCTAACAAGATCGTTGCTGAGTCACAGTCACCTACCAGTGATTAGGCCCCTGCTGTGAGATCGCTAGTCATTGCCGAATGGTCCGGACCATATTCTTCAAAGGTGATGTCCTGCTGGGCAGGACGCATCGCTGTGTCTGACGCCTACCAACGACCTCCTAACAGGGTCCCAACGCCCGCCAAGATCATTATGCAGGTCGCTCATCATTACTGTGTCGTTGGTAAGGCCTGACTGTGTGACATCTCACCAGTGACATCCCAGCAACTTACCAGCGATCCTTATCAGGTTGTATCAATGTCGGGATCGCTCGTAAGTTGTTGTGTGTGACTGGGCCTTTTGACTTCCATCACCAGAATAGAGTCCTTTTATCTCCATAAGATTGGAAAAGCAGTTGACGTGCTCAAACAATGCTTCATATTGTTTATTTACCAACGGATGACGGGTACTTGACTTTCTCCAACAGTGCCATATGAAATGAATGGAACTGCATTAGAGTTTGCTTGCTGCTTTTACATTATAACAGGCATGAAAATGTACCATTCTGGTGATTCCCGGGAGTCCTAGTGGTCAGATCTACACTAATTGAGAAATTATCAAGGGGTGGGCAACTAACCAATCTATTAGAAATAAAGACAAAGAAAAGAGAAATAAAAAATAGAAAAAGGATATATTGTTATAGAAAAGCAGATTTTCTTAGAATAATACTGATCCTACGTCAAAGAAGCTTGTTTGTTGTAATATACGATGATTCTAGGGAGATCTTTCCATACTTGTCAATTCTTAGCACAAAGAATATGTTCATATGTCTTGAAACCTAGTTAAAACTAATAAAAGTTAATAGAAACATAGGCCACGATTCATCATGACTTGCATTTTTTTACAGCCGTCCTGCACCAGAGTACATTTTCTGTTGCAATTTACACCACCTCTTTTTTTACCATAAATGTTGTTACACTTGTTAGCTACATTTGGCTATGCCATCTCCACCACTTTTTAAAAAGTTGCCAGAACTTAAAATTCTCCTCATAGACCCTTTTTAAGAGTACCCCTATAGAAACAGTTTCAAGTGGGTACACACAACCATTTTTAAGAGCACCACCACAGAGCCTTTAAGAAAACTCCCCCCACAGACCTTTTTTTTAAGAGTACCCCTACAGAACCTGGTACAGAGTGACCCCACAGACCTTTTTAAGTGTATTCCCATAAAGTCTGGTTTAGAGTAGTCACAGAGAGCCTATTTTTTGAGAAGACAGACAGAAGAGTAAGAGAAGTAACCTAACAATGTCCCTAACTTGAGCAGTGTCATGTCTCTAAGCTAGTCAGAGAAAATTGGCGGTACCACCGGTGATCCATCAGGCCGGGTCTTGTGATGCACCAGCCAATCACAGCCATGCCAATACTTGGCATGGTTGTGATGACTATGGAAGTGCCCAAAGCTGAAAAACTTGTTGATTGGTTGCGTTGCCACCTTTCAATAACCTTTATTCAGCATCGAACTCCAAACTTAACCATGGACTTCCATGAGACGTTTGTGGTCAGATTTGAACACCGGACTGTAATGAACCCCAAACTTTACAGTTCGGATTTGTTCATCCCTAGTTATATTAATACTAAATCATGGAAATATCAATGACATATTATTTGTATATTACCGAAATAAAGTTACATATGCACAATAGAAACCATTTAATTTTTGATTTTGTATAACCTTATATTTTGGTTTGTTACATTATCCCATAATATATTTTATATTATTATATTGCATATTTACTTCTTGCCATATCCTAGTGTTCAAACATCATCGCAACATGTTTCTCAAGTGAACAGCTGAACCTAAAGTATTTTTGATTATCTAGCTTTAAATGAACAACAATTCTCTAGAGCTGGTGTTCATTCAGGTAATATCCATTCACACCAGCAATGTTATCTTATACCTAAAGGAGTTCAACTCCCTGTATGTCTATTGTAACATTCTTTGAAATACCGAAGCTCCAGGTATTGATCTTTCTCCTTTGAAATAATGTAGATGCTTTTTCCCCAAACGCCAAAGAAGAAATTGTACAATGAGATTTTTCCAGTTTAACTACTTGAATGGTCACTGATAATCATATTAGACTTATCACATAGTAAACCCTTACTTTCTAGTCCTTAATGGATCCATTAACACATATGCATTTCATTTAGATTGACCTTAATACAATCCCTTTAAGCTATCTACTTTAGGCCTGAAACACACGTCTGCAAAAAACATGTGCGTGTCTCACGGTCTGTTTTTCGGGTCCGTGTTCCATTTTGGATGTCCGTTTCTCCGGTATGTGTTACATGAGTTTGATGGCGTATGCTTGCCGTGCGTGCGTGTTGAATGTCGGTGCATGCGTGAGATACGAACGTTTCATGTCCGTGTGCAGTCCGTGTGCAGTCCGTGTGTCTTGAGCCGTTTCAACATTTTTTTTAAAAAAAAAAACACACGGACCGTTCGGAAAACACACATCCATGTCATGTACGTGCAGACACGCACCCATTGACTTTAGCGCATCCGTGTCTTCGTGATGCCAGTGAAACGCAGACATGTCATCCGTGTAAAAAACGCACACACGTACAAACCACACAGACACATGTTCCGTGTGGCTTTATGTCTGTGTGCCTGTTACCATAGGGTAACATTGGTGCACGTGTGTTCGTCCCAAACACATACCGGCGGCACGGATGTGTGTTGCAGGCCTTAAAGACATTGATTTAAATGTGATTGTGCCTGTGTTTCCATTTAGGCCTCTTTAACACATCAGTTTTTTAGCATCAGTCACAATTTGATTGTGACTGATGGCAAAAAAACAGATATGTAAAAGCGGCCTTACATTCTCACTCACATCGCTATCAATCTATAGCTGTGAGAGGCATATTAGAGTACAAGTATTGGGGGTATATTATACGTAAGCATATGGTTTGAGGGGTGGCTATTGTGACCACTGGGAAAGTACAAGTGCCTAACCATGACTATTGGCAAAGTAAAAATAACCATGCTGCCAACATTTGGGCATAATTGTAGATCCCAGATTCAACATGAGTCAACAGTGTGGTGCTGCCAACAAAATTCTGGGATGTATCAAGACAAGCATTGAATCTAGATCAAGGGAGGTCATTGTTCCCCTATACTCTGCCCTGGTCAGACCCAACCTGGAATACTGTGTACAGTTCTGGGCGCCACAATACAAGAAAGACATCGATATTGCAAAAGAGAAGGCTGAGAGGAGACTTAATAGCGGTCTATAAATATCTGAAAGGTAGTCACATTGCAGAGAGAACCACCCTATTCTCATTAGCACAAGGAAGTACAAGAAGCAATGGGAAAATACTAAAGGGAAAGAGATTCAGATTAAACATTAGGAAAAACTTTCTGACAGTGAGGAGAGTCAGAGAGTGGAACAGATGAATACGGGAGGTAGTGAGGGCAGTCAGAGAGTGGAACAGGCTACTATGAGAGGTAGTGAGGGCAGTCAGAGAGTGGAACAGGCTACCACAGGAGATAGTAAAGGCAGTCAGAGGGTGGAACAGGCCACCATAGGAGGTAGTGAGGGCAGTCAGAGAGTGGAACAGGCTACCACGGGAGGTAGTGAGCTCTCCATCAAAGGAAGTCTTCAAGCGGAAACTGGATAAACATATAGCTGGGATGATTTAGGGAAACTTAACTTGCAGGGGGTTGGACCCGATAACCCTTAAGGTCCCTTTGATCTCTACCATTATAGAATTCTGGTATTCTATGAATATTGATTAATGAGGAAAGCACTTGAGACGTCTCTGAAATGGACTCAATACTGTGTGAATATTGGCTAAAGGAAGAGTCAGAAACTGCTATAAGAACAGGGGAAATCTTGGCTTTTACACTCAACTAGGTCATAAAAGATGGCAAATGTTTTAAGAAGGTGAAGTTAGTCTTACCATTACTGTTGTTTAGGTGGCACTGCTTTGACTATTATGGTAAGGTTAGCAATAGACATGATGGAATTGATATTTAAAGAATCAACTTTGATTCCAATTTTTTGTAATTAACAGGTCCCAGTGGATTTGAACAGTTTACAATTCAATTTGAGTGGACCAGTAAAAAAATAAAAAACTTGGTCTCATTTCACATTCAACTGAAGAGTCATAGCGTGAAGAGTTGGCTAATGCCCGCTGGCATAACCAAGCAGTCTACCTCATAATGCCCTGCAGCTATCACATAACATGGTGCAGAGCAGCCAATCAGAAGGTATTAACAGGGATTATAAAAGATGGGAACCGGCCAAGCAGTGCAGTGATATGCTATTACAGGGATAAGAGAATGCCCAACTTATTCACTTAGGGATTTAGAAAAGGCCAAAATTGTATTGTGTTGTACTACTGCACTAGTGAAGCACATTGAAAATGGGATTGGTAGTCAGTCTGTGAATAGTAAGGGGTGCTTCACACACAGCGAGCTCGCTGCCGAGATCGCTGCTGAGTCACGCTTTTCGTGACGCAGCAGTGACCTCATTAGCGATCTCGCTGTGTGTGACACTGAGCAGCGATCTGGCCCCTGCTGCGAGATCGCTGCTCGTTACACACAGCCCTGGTTCATTTTCTTCAAAGGCGCGCTCCCACTGTGACACACAGATCGCTGTGTGTGACAGCGAGAGAGCGACAAATGAAGCGAGCAGGGAGCAGGAGCTGGCATCTGGCAGCTGCGGTAAGCTGTAACCAAGATAAACATCGGGTAACCAAGGTGGTTACACGATATTTACCTTAGTTACCAGCCTCCGCAGCTCTCACGCTGCCTGTGCTGCCGGCTCCGGCTCTCTGCACATGTAGCTGCTGTACACATCGGGTTAATTAACCCGATGTGTACTGTAGCTAGGAGAGCAAGGAGCCAGCGCTAAGCAGTGTGCGCGGCTCCCTGCTCTCTGCACATGTAGCTGCATTACACATCGGGTTAATTAACCCGATGTGTACTGTAGCTAGGAGAGCAAGGAGCCAGCGCTCAGTGTGCGCGGCTCCCTGCTCCCTGCACACACAGCTAAGCGGTGTGTGCTGGTAACTAATGTAAACATCGGGTAACCATACCCGATGTTTACCTTAGTTACCAGTGTCCGCAGCTTCCAGACGCCGGCTCCGTGCAAGCGCAGCGTCGCTTGCACGTCGCTGTTGGCTGGGGGCTGGTCACTGGTCGCTGGTGAGATCTGCCTGTTTGACAGCTCACTAGCGACCATGTAGCAATGCAGCAGCGATCCTGACCAGGTCAGATCACTGGTCGGATCGCTGCTGCATCGCTAAAGTGTGAAGGTACCATAACCCAGTAACTCAAAGATTCAAGTGAGATACAGAAGTGCTGTACATGCTTAGTTATATATCAACATCCGAAAAAATGTATTAATGGCATTTCTTCAAAAAAAGGAGCACAAAATGTCCCAAGTAATAAACAATCTTTATTAAATAATTTACAAAACACCACACCCAATAAAAGGGATGTATACAGCAAAAAATATATATATGCGGACTAGCAGCAACTAATATATTGCACATAAATCTCTCTACTGATTAAAGTGACAGGTGCTATATAGCGATCCACAACATCACCTCCTTAATAATTATGTCTATGAATGGGAATATTTAATAATTTATATTATGCTTCATATAGCAAGTATATCAATACCCATACCAAAACACACTAGTTTGTTCAATTGGAGGAATAAAACGATGTAAAGTCGCATATACTATGCACATGACTATTCAGTCTCTAATATACAATGTGCACCAATGTACCAGCTGTGAGTGGGGGTGGAACGGTTTTTAAGTTATATCCTACTAAGGCACTAAGCCCTACGTATATGTAGGATTAATCACAAGTTACATGCCAGGTGCAAGTCTACCGGTCACTGCTGACAAGCTCCCACCGGTAGGAGACTTAATGATGTCAGTCAAGCGCCGAGTGAACCAGACATCCGGCCGCACTCACCCACCATTCACAGTATGTTACCTGGATAGTTGAACAAACATTGTGCTGCTATGCCGCTTACCCCGACGTACGTTTCGCCTGATCGCTTCAACGGGAGGCATGTCGGGCAGGAGAAGGTACTGGGTTTAAATGCCCTTGATTCACCAATCAAATATCGGAGGGGCGCATGCCCCGGTCGGATACCGCCCTATGTTAAATTGAACTTCCTGCCGGGCAGCCATGGAACGCAGCTTGCGTGTCAGATATCCGGAAGTGTTCCGACAGCTCGCAGCCCTCCATACAATGCGCCCAGCATTACAGTTCCGGGAAGTTTTCCGACCGTACATGCGCACAACATTATCAGGTGAATCAATGTCCCTACTTAATCATAATTGCAGTATATTACCGTTATATATTTTTTATTTATTATTTTTTACTTCCTCAATACAGTGTAGACAATAATACATCTACAAACCCCTACATTTCATATCAAACATTATCATATATTTCCCCATTATCTCATCAACATATACCCTATTAAAAATATAAGAAACCTACACCAAGCATATAACTCAACTACCATCAATATTGTAAAGAACATAGTCAACTAGAACTGATGAATATATACTCTAGATGTTGATAGTAGATCTTGAATTCAATACAAATCTTGAATATTCTGATTTGAAAGAAGAGAGAAGCACTATCTATAATGAAAATAATAAAGCAATTAAAATACAACCAAAATTATTAAAAAGACAACCCACATTTACCCATACCCAACAATAATAATTAAAAACATAAAAATTATTAAAAGATACACAAGAATCGACAAAGAGATATCAAATATTCCAAAAAACTCGCACTGATCTTTATAAAAAAGCCCCAAAACCTAGAGTTTCATTAAGACCCTGAGGGCTCAGGGTGCCCAGTCGGTAAATCCACCGACTTTCCACCCTTGCAAGGATTTTCCCCAAGTCACCACCCCTAATTCCCAATTCGACCTGGTCAATAGCTCTAACCCTCAATAGAAAGGGGTTACAATTATGAAACTCCTTAAAATGTCGCGGTAAGGTCTTCAACTGTGTATTATCTTCAATTGTCTTAGCTTTTACTATGTCCCTACAGTGCTCGCGAACCCTGATTTTTAATTCACGGGTCGTAAGACCAACGTACAATTTACTGCAGGGACACTCACCCAAATAGATGACTCCCTTTGAGGAACACGTCAATTGCTTCCTTATGGAGAAAATTTTTGACCCATCGGAATTGGAAAATGTTTTAGATTTTACCAGGTTAGCGCAAGCCTTGCATAACCCGCAAGGAAAAAATCCTTGATCTACTGCCGTCAAAGCCCTCTTTTCATTACGGTCAAAATGACTATGAACTAGTGTATCTTTTAAATTTTTTGACCTCCTGGCCGTAATTAATGGTTTGGGGGGCAAAATACTGTTCAAAATCACATCTGAACGTAGGATATCCCAATATTTTTGTAAAATCCCTTTCATTTCATTCCAGCGATTATGGTAAGTAGTGATGAACCGTATTTGTCCCATTTTCTCCCTCCCAGTTTTGCTGCTTTTACTAGCTCTGACCTCATTTGAAAACAATAAAGCATTTCTAGAGGAAAGTGTGGCTCGATGGTATCCCTTTTGAATCACTCTCTTTTTGTACCCTCTGTCTAAGAATCTTTGAGCCAATTCACTGGATTGTTTCTTGAAATTTTCTTCGTTAGAGCAGATCCTTTTAGTCCTTAAGAATTGTCCCACCGGAATGCCAGAAATCACTGCTTTTGGATGGGATGAGGAGGCATGGAGCAGGCTATTTGTAGCTGTACTTTTTCTGAATATAGAGGTTGACAAAAATCCACTCTCTTCAGTTTTAATAAATATATCAAGGAACTCCAATTCCCTACCTTGTTTAAATGTCAACTTGATATTTTGTTCATTATTATTTAGGTTTTCCATTACCTCATTCAGCTCAGACGGGGTACCATCCCAGATGAACAATATATCATCTATGTAGCGCATCCAATTTTGGATGCGACTACAACCTGGCATGGTATCACCAAGAAAAATGTCCCTTTCCCATGCCCCCAAAAAAAGATTGGCATATGAGGGGGCACACGCCGCCCCCATTGCCGTGCCCTGTGTCTGTAAGAAGATTTTTCCATCAAATGTAAAAACGTTATGCGTTAAAACAAATTCCAGTAAAATTAAGAGTAATTCTACCATTGATTTCTCCACAGTACTACGTCTCAGGAAAAAAGAAACTGCTTGCAATCCATCCGTATGCCTAATAGATGTATATAGGGACTCGACGTCGGCTGTAACCAAAACCATGTCTGGATTCAGCTGAATACCTTCCAGCCTACATAATGCCGACGTCGTGTCCCTAATATACGATGGTAGCTCCGCCACCAGAGGCTTTAAGTAATGGTCTATAATATCACAGACCATTTCACACAAACCTCCATTGCCTGCAACAATTGGTCTTCCGGGGGGGTCTGTGACACTTTTATGCACCTTAGGGATTAAGTAAAAAGTGGCCAGTCGAGGGTGCAGGTTTTTAACATGTTCAAGTAACTTTTTAGGTATAATCCCCTGATCAAAGGCCTGAGAAAGGATTGAGAGCAGTTCCTCCTGAAACATCGAAAGAGGATTACACACAAGTTTTTTGTAACATTGTTTCACATTCAATAGCTTGTAGGCCTGGCGCTCATACATAGTAACTGGCCATACAACTATATTTCCGCCTTTGTCTGCGCCTTTAAAAACAACGTCTTTCCATGACTGTAAATCTTTTAACGCCTCCCTTTCCTTCCTAGATAAATTTGAAGATCCCTTACATATCGAAAAACTTTGTTCAAATTCATGCGAGACCATTCTTGTAAAGACCTCTATAGCTGGACAGAGATTAAATGCCGGAAATTTACTCGATCTTTTCAATAAATCATGTGGAAAGGTACTCACTGCCTGTGGTGCACTTTCTTCTTCCAAGGACTTTTTTGGGTGTGGTGTTTTGTAAATTATTTAATAAAGATTGTTTATTACTTGGGACATTTTGTGCTCCTTTTTTTGAAGAAATGCCATTAATACATTTTTTCGGATGTTGATATTGTTATGAAATGGGAGTGTCCTCTTATAAAGAGACCGCTTTTGTGCTAATTCAATTGCTTCTGTTTGTATTACAGATTGGTCAATCCAGTATGGACTTTGAAGCCAAGCTCACAGCCTGGCAGTCCAGAGCCTCAGGGATTTTTAAACGTGATGTTGCAGCAATTTCTGATAATGGTGTGATACATAGAGAATCGATAAAGAGATATAAAAATATGTTATATAAAAAAATGAAATTGTGGTGGACCCGGACGTCCCTGGAAAATTATTATGATCAAAAAATTGTTCCAAGGGGATTAAGGGTGCAGATCTATCCCTCCTTTGATCTAGAGGATGAGAGCCTAAACCAAAGATGGATTGCGGCGGCAACTACTTGCTCGCTAGAGTTTATACGCATCATTATGGAAAAAAATGTGATCACTATGAGCAAAATAGAGAAAGAGATTGAAACTATCCAACTGGCCTTACAAAAAGAAATGACTAAGGAATCGTTTCAGAATTTGGTCTCTCTTTTGGATAAAGATTTTGAAAAATGGGAGAAGGAGATAAGTTCGGATAAACAGAAGAAATATTTGCGTGATGTAGGGGATTATGATAATAATAAGATATTTCGCTGGCAATATAAAAAAACAGAACCCAATCGTAATCGATCAAGGAGTTCATCTATACTATCTGTGGCCTCAAGTGGAGCGAGTGGTAATACCTCACTGGATCAAGGGCATGCTGTTAATACTAGGTCTAAAACCAAGCAGAAATTTAATAAACGACCATATGATATCTTTAATAAAGATCATATCAGTGAATGTCAGCAGCCAAAGGTAATTAATTTATCAGATCATACCCTAACTGAATCTCATACGCTGCTTTTGGGGAAGGGCTTATCTTTCTCTCCCTCATGTTTTGCAGACACATTTACATCTATAAAAGATCTGCATCTTTTTTCGAGGAAGTTATTTTTCAGAAGATTATATCACAAATCTCATCAACCGGAGGACCAATTCACTAAGGAGGAAAAAGAGGCATTAGCTACACTTCAGTCCTTGGAAGAAGAAAGTGCACCACAGGCAGTGAGTACCTTTCCACATGATTTATTGAAAAGATCGAGTAAATTTCCGGCATTTAATCTCTGTCCAGCTATAGAGGTCTTTACAAGAATGGTCTCGCATGAATTTGAACAAAGTTTTTCGATATGTAAGGGATCTTCAAATTTATCTAGGAAGGAAAGGGAGGCGTTAAAAGATTTACAGTCATGGAAAGACGTTGTTTTTAAAGGCGCAGACAAAGGCGGAAATATAGTTGTATGGCCAGTTACTATGTATGAGCGCCAGGCCTACAAGCTATTGAATGTGAAACAATGTTACAAAAAACTTGTGTGTAATCCTCTTTCGATGTTTCAGGAGGAACTGCTCTCAATCCTTTCTCAGGCCTTTGATCAGGGGATTATACCTAAAAAGTTACTTGAACATGTTAAAAACCTGCACCCTCGACTGGCCACTTTTTACTTAATCCCTAAGGTGCATAAAAGTGTCACAGACCCCCCCGGAAGACCAATTGTTGCAGGCAATGGAGGTTTGTGTGAAATGGTCTGTGATATTATAGACCATTACTTAAAGCCTCTGGTGGCGGAGCTACCATCGTATATTAGGGACACGACGTCGGCATTATGTAGGCTGGAAGGTATTCAGCTGAATCCAGACATGGTTTTGGTTACAGCCGACGTCGAGTCCCTATATACATCTATTAGGCATACGGATGGATTGCAAGCAGTTTCTTTTTTCCTGAGACGTAGTACTGTGGAGAAATCAATGGTAGAATTACTCTTAATTTTACTGGAATTTGTTTTAACGCATAACGTTTTTACATTTGATGGAAAAATCTTCTTACAGACACAGGGCACGGCAATGGGGGCGGCGTGTGCCCCCTCATATGCCAATCTTTTTTTGGGGGCATGGGAAAGGGACATTTTTCTTGGTGATACCATGCCAGGTTGTAGTCGCATCCAAAATTGGATGCGCTACATAGATGATATATTGTTCATCTGGGATGGTACCCCGTCTGAGCTGAATGAGGTAATGGAAAACCTAAATAATAATGAACAAAATATCAAGTTGACATTTAAACAAGGTAGGGAATTGGAGTTCCTTGATATATTTATTAAAACTGAAGAGAGTGGATTTTTGTCAACCTCTATATTCAGAAAAAGTACAGCTACAAATAGCCTGCTCCATGCCTCCTCATCCCATCCAAAAGCAGTGATTTCTGGCATTCCGGTGGGACAATTCTTAAGGACTAAAAGGATCTGCTCTAACGAAGAAAATTTCAAGAAACAATCCAGTGAATTGGCTCAAAGATTCTTAGACAGAGGGTACAAAAAGAGAGTGATTCAAAAGGGATACCATCGAGCCACACTTTCCTCTAGAAATGCTTTATTGTTTTCAAATGAGGTCAGAGCTAGTAAAAGCAGCAAAACTGGGAGGGAGAAAATGGGACAAATACGGTTCATCACTACTTACCATAATCGCTGGAATGAAATGAAAGGGATTTTACAAAAATATTGGGATATCCTACGTTCAGATGTGATTTTGAACAGTATTTTGCCCCCCAAACCATTAATTACGGCCAGGAGGTCAAAAAATTTAAAAGATACACTAGTTCATAGTCATTTTGACCGTAATGAAAAGAGGGCTTTGACGGCAGTAGATCAAGGATTTTTTCCTTGCGGGTTATGCAAGGCTTGCGCTAACCTGGTAAAATCTAAAACATTTTCCAATTCCGATGGGTCAAAAATTTTCTCCATAAGGAAGCAATTGACGTGTTCCTCAAAGGGAGTCATCTATTTGGGTGAGTGTCCCTGCAGTAAATTGTACGTTGGTCTTACGACCCGTGAATTAAAAATCAGGGTTCGCGAGCACTGTAGGGACATAGTAAAAGCTAAGACAATTGAAGATAATACACAGTTGAAGACCTTACCGCGACATTTTAAGGAGTTTCATAATTGTAACCCCTTTCTATTGAGGGTTAGAGCTATTGACCAGGTCGAATTGGGAATTAGGGGTGGTGACTTGGGGAAAATCCTTGCAAGGGTGGAAAGTCGGTGGATTTACCGACTGGGCACCCTGAGCCCTCAGGGTCTTAATGAAACTCTAGGTTTTGGGGCTTTTTTATAAAGATCAGTGCGAGTTTTTTGGAATATTTGATATCTCTTTGTCGATTCTTGTGTATCTTTTAATAATTTTTATGTTTTTAATTATTATTGTTGGGTATGGGTAAATGTGGGTTGTCTTTTTAATAATTTTGGTTGTATTTTAATTGCTTTATTATTTTCATTATAGATAGTGCTTCTCTCTTCTTTCAAATCAGAATATTCAAGATTTGTATTGAATTCAAGATCTACTATCAACATCTAGAGTATATATTCATCAGTTCTAGTTGACTATGTTCTTTACAATATTGATGGTAGTTGAGTTATATGCTTGGTGTAGGTTTCTTATATTTTTAATAGGGTATATGTTGATGAGATAATGGGGAAATATATGATAATGTTTGATATGAAATGTAGGGGTTTGTAGATGTATTATTGTCTACACTGTATTGAGGAAGTAAAAAATAATAAATAAAAAATATATAACGGTAATATACTGCAATTATGATTAAGTAGGGACATTGATTCACCTGATAATGTTGTGCGCATGTACGGTCGGAAAACTTCCCGGAACTGTAATGCTGGGCGCATTGTATGGAGGGCTGCGAGCTGTCGGAACACTTCCGGATATCTGACACGCAAGCTGCGTTCCATGGCTGCCCGGCAGGAAGTTCAATTTAACATAGGGCGGTATCCGACCGGGGCATGCGCCCCTCCGATATTTGATTGGTGAATCAAGGGCATTTAAACCCAGTACCTTCTCCTGCCCGACATGCCTCCCGTTGAAGCGATCAGGCGAAACGTACGTCGGGGTAAGCGGCATAGCAGCACAATGTTTGTTCAACTATCCAGGTAACATACTGTGAATGGTGGGTGAGTGCGGCCGGATGTCTGGTTCACTCGGCGCTTGACTGACATCATTAAGTCTCCTACCGGTGGGAGCTTGTCAGCAGTGACCGGTAGACTTGCACCTGGCATGTAACTTGTGATTAATCCTACATATACGTAGGGCTTAGTGCCTTAGTAGGATATAACTTAAAAACCGTTCCACCCCCACTCACAGCTGGTACATTGGTGCACATTGTATATTAGAGACTGAATAGTCATGTGCATAGTATATGCGACTTTACATCGTTTTATTCCTCCAATTGAACAAACTAGTGTGTTTTGGTATGGGTATTGATATACTTGCTATATGAAGCATAATATAAATTATTAAATATTCCCATTCATAGACATAATTATTAAGGAGGTGATGTTGTGGATCGCTATATAGCACCTGTCACTTTAATCAGTAGAGAGATTTATGTGCAATATATTAGTTGCTGCTAGTCCGCATATATATATTTTTTGCTGTATACATCCCTTTTATTGGGTGTGGTGTTTTGTAAATTATTTAATAAAGATTGTTTATTACTTGGGACATTTTGTGCTCCTTTTTTTGAAGAAATGCCATTAATACATTTTTTCGGATGTTGATATTGTTATGAAATGGGAGTGTCCTCTTATAAAGAGACCGCTTTTGTGCTAATTCAAATGCTTAGTTATATGACTGAATTTGTCGATCTGTGATATACTGCAGTATAAGCATTTCTTTTATTATTTATTTACTGCAATTGTAATTCCTGAAGCCCTTCCCCCCAGCAGATTTTCCTTTAACAATTTTTTCTTTGCTCCCCTTCTTCCGAGAGTCGTAACTTTTTTCAATCTTGCTTTATGATAACTTGTTTTTTGCAGGATGAGTTGTACTTTTATATGAATCCATAATTTTTTACCATATAGTGTACTGGAAAACGGCAAAAAAATTCCAAGTTCGGAAAAATTGCAAAAAAGTGTGATTGCACGATTGTTTTGGGGATATTTTATTCACTGTGTTCACTATATGGTAAAACTGATATGTCAGTGTGATGCCTCAGGTTGGTATGAGTTCGCAGACATCAAACATGTATAGGTTTACTTTATCTAAGGGGTTAAAAAAATATCAGAAGTTTGTCAAAAAAGGTGGGGCACTTTTTGTGCCATTTTCCGCAACCAATAGCGTTCTCATTTTTTGGGATCTATGCCTCAATGATGGCTTATTTTTTGCATCTGGAGCTGAAGTTTTAATGGTACCATTTTTGTGCAGATGCTAAATTTTGATTGCCTGTTATTGCATTTTGCGCAACATTTGTGGTTAACAAAAGATGTAATTTTGGCCTTTGGAATTCTTTTGCCGCTACGCCATTTACTATTCAGATTGATTGATTTTATATTTTGATGGATCAGGCAATTCTGAATGTGGTGATACCAAATGTGTGTATATTTTTCGTTTTTGTAACCCTTTAATGTTCAGTGGGGCAAATGGGGGGTGATTTGAACTTTTTTTTATTTTTTTTATTTTATAAAACTATTTTTACCTTTTTTATTTTACTAGCTCCTTAGGGTACGATAAGGATCAGCAGTTTGATCGCTCATTCATTTCTGTTGATCACAGCTGCACAGCTGAGATCACCAGAAATGCCCATGTCCTGTAACAGGCAGCACTTGGCCAGCTGAAACAGGAAGTGAGTCATGTGAGCTACAGGAGTCATCACATGACCCTGTGCTACCCTGGCAACCATTGGTTCACAGTGATCACGTCATGGCCCTGCCGATGGAGCTGGGTGAGTGAACATTTAACACAACATGCATTTCAATCACACTATCACATTTTGACAGTGCGATTTAATAGGTTAACAGGTGCAGGTGGAATTCGGATAAACCTGCGCTTGTGAGGCACACATGTCTGCTGTACATATCAGCAGACATGTGCACCAATCACCGCCGGCTGCCCGCAGCAGCCACAGGTGATTACACTATGATGGCTTAGAACGTACCAGTACAGCCTGCGATCGTTAGGGGTTAATACTATGTGGATTCTAATTTTGCTATTAAAAAACATCCTGAAAGCTAGGCTTGTGTGTCACAGTCATTTTTTATTTGAATTACAAATCTCCAAAATCAATAAACATCTTTTTACTTCACAAACTGCGTATTGTTAACATTTTCATAATTGTAGCACATTTGTTTGTTGCAGTAGTCCATTATTTGACCCATAGATTCCACCATAACACAGTGGTTTGTTGCAGGTACTTGTGTGACGCCCTGGACTAGCCAGGTAGTCACATACATACCAACACACACACCCCCACCCTAGGCAGTTACACCAGCCAAACACAAAACACTTGTTGCCTCCCTCCAGAGTCTGATGTCCACACCAGGTGAGGCGGAGCCAGGCAGTTGACCCCACCCACCGAGGAGTTCACAGGCCTGGAGGCGGGAAAAGGTGGGAGATTAGTCTTGGAGGTGAAAGTGAGAGGAGTGAACACTTGGGTGTCTGGGTTGGAGCCCAGACACTGACAGCAAGGTTGGCAGATGGTGGTGGCCGTCTGCAGGAGTTGGTGGAACTCCGCAGAGCCGTAAGGACCGGGGTCGGGCGTCGGCCCGCCGGTACCGGACCGGGGAACAGAGTGAAGCTAAGCACACAGGCAGGGCCATCGGACCCCAACCAGGCTTGGAGCCGCCATCAATAGTCAAATCCAAATGTGTCAGGAACCCCAGGGGTTTCCCAACTACTAAGTCCCAATTGAAGGCAACCGTCCACCCAGAGAGGATATACAGCTACCACCACGCCACTGTGTCCGAGAAGGACCGGCCGCTGCGGCTGAGGGGCCCGGCCTGCGTCCGCTCACCCTCCTGCCTCCCCCGCCATCCGTACCGGTTGCTGTTTCCCCTCCGCTCAGTCCGCTACCACCAACATAGGTAGCGGAATCTAACCCGTCCGCCCTAGAGGACCGGCCTGGGGGCATTGTCCGGGAACGGCCCGTATCCCTCCTGCTGCCATGGAAAATCCCGCGGGAGGTGCCCAACCATGACAAGAAGCTGTCAGCCCCGGAAGTGGCCGCACCCGAGACCGTCCCGGCTCCGGCGTTGAAGAATCGGCTTCTGCGGGCCCGAAGGCCCAACCGGTGAGGCTAGCTGTCCCTGAGTCCCACGCCTCAGCTGAGGCTGCGCCTTGGCCGCCACTGCAAAGCAGCAGTTCAGGCCACGTCACCGCAGGACCCCCACAAGAGAGTACCGGTCGTGGCCGGTGTGGGTGCGGTCCAGCGGGGCCCGACCCAAGCGCAGGGGTCTGCCAACGCCCCTTATTGGGACAGGGAACCAAGTCAGTTGGGCTGAGAGATTGCCGCCAGGGAACAGCAGAGGGCCGAAGTGATGGCACGAGTGATTAAGGAGAAGGATGCACTCCGCCATGCCACCTTTCGGGTGCGGGGCCCAGTGTATGAGGGCCAAGTCCGGCAGTTTGACACGCGAAGGGGGTTCGTTTTTATCTACAAGCCAGGCCTGGAGGCCAAAGTGTTCGTGGCCCACCGCGATGTAAACTCCCCACGGGCTACCCAGGTCGCGATCTGTTACCAGGTGATCTGGTATCCTGCACCCGACACTGCGAGGAGAGGGGCTGGTTCACCCTAGATGTTAAACAAAGGGAGAGCCGTGGTGTGCAGATGCGGCCTTAGTCCCCTCCTTCACCGAGCCATCCGGATATCAAGCTGTAAGAGGTCCTGGATGAGTGCGATCTCAAGTAGTGGCAGCGGCCCTCCGTTGCAACCAAGTTGTCCCCGTTGGGAACCTCATCAGTTTGAATGAATGAAAAAAAATCCAACCAAAGCTTCATCTGATTATCCACATGATTATCCGGCCATTGCCGGCAAGTTGTCCCTGGAGAAACCATATGTGTTGACCACCCGCATGAGAGACTGCTCATGGACATGGCCGAGAACTGGCAGGCCACCCACGAACTTGTGGGCCTGTAAATAGTTTTGTGGGCTGGTTTTCCATCCATGCCACCTCTGGAGAGGCAGATTGGAGGAAGGGCCCGCAGCAGAGCAGGCTGGGGCCCGGCCACCACCAGGACCGGTGGCCATCCTCCGGGGGTCAGGGATCCCCCTGGACGTGGGGCCCCCTGAAGTGACAGCCGGGTGCGAGACACTGTACCCGTTCCCGCTCGGGTAACCTGGACCTTGACTGGAGTAAAGGGGTGCTGCCAACTTCTTAGGGGCAGCATCAGGGCTAGGTTGCTTGGGTGGGAGAGTGGATGACCATGAACCCGTCCATTAATAAAAGTGTTTGAAACGTTAAAGCAATGCACCTCCTGTCAGGGAATACTTGAAAAATATGCATATGTTGAAAGTTTTAACATGTTATTTATCTTTTACAGTTTTTAAACAAAAATAAAACCGGTGGTGGACGTGATGCCCTGGACTAACCAGGTAGTCACATACATACCAACACACACACACCCCCACCCTAGGCAGTTACACCAGCCAAACACAGCAGGCCGTCTGCAGGAGTTGGTGGAACTCTGCAGAGCCGTAAGGACCGGGGTCGGGCATCGGCCCACCGGTACTGGACCGGGGAACGGAGTGAAGCTAAGCACACAGGCAGGGCCATCAGACCCCGACCAGGCTTGGAGCCGCCGTCAATAGTCAAATCCAAATGTGACGGGAACCTCAGGGGTTTCCCAACTACCAAGTCCCGATTGAAGGCAACTGTCCACCCAGAGAGGATATACAGCCACTGCCATAGGCTAGAGATCCAAGGGCCAGCGCCTTCGGGCAAAACGGGCTCCTACGGCACCTATACGCTGGGGAGCGGACTACCGGTGGGCAACCACAGGAGTCAAGAACTTTCTACAAGGTGCAGGGAAAGACAGCCACCATCAGCCGTCCGGGGAGAGCACAACAACAACACTGCAACCGGCTGCGGGCCCCATCCATCCGGCCGTTTTGGTTTACCTACGACTCTGTCAGTGATTGTCTGAGTGAGTACACCAGTGCCGTCCGGCACCGCGCCGCGCAGTCCCTGCACCCCAGCCATCCGGCCTCTCCATTACACCATCGGGCCCCAGGATCACCAACCCCTTCCAACGGAGGGGACAACATCTCAGCTGCACCCTACCATCTCTCCCGGGATCCCCGTTACCAGCAGCGGTGGAGCCATTATCACCACGACCCATGGGTGGCGTCACGAACAATCTCCCTAACCAAACCATCCCCATTTCACTCACGGGTGAGGAGCACTGCTCGAGTCCCCGGGTCCTGTCCACGGCTCTAGCCACCGAGCAGCAGCAGCAGAAGCCCTGGACCCGCCCGCGACACTTGATTTTGGGACATAAAATTAACAAGTTTTTTTTTTAAGCAGCGAAGGGTAAATATATATTTTTTTATATATTTTATGTAATGTATACTTTTAAAAATTTTAAATGACTGTTTAAACATTTCAGTTTATTAACTATTCATTCCTGTACCATACACTTAACCTTGTTACCATACGTTTAGCCCCATGTGTGAAACTACGTGTACCAACTTTGCAATTTTGCCTTTTAGGTTATGTTGGTTGTGTTGCATTTTTGTTGAAGGGGAAATAACTTAAAAAGGCTGAGCTTTAATAGTTAAATTTAACAACCATACATTCCAGATCAATACTTTCTGTTGTTGTGACAAATTGGTTTACAAGCATTTACTTACCTGCCTAGGTAGTATTATGGGCTTCCAAAAATTTACTTTTTGGCTAGGGGGTGATAACATTAAAGGAACAAAAAAAACCACTGGTTAGGAGCAATTTTCTCCAAGCCAGATAGGTCAAGGTTACTTGGACAGTAATAAAGATATTTACATTAAAGAGCTCAAAAAGGGTTCAATAGAATCCCATAAGACCAACAAGAATTACGCTGAAGAGCAAAAGGGTAACACTGTTTTGAACTTTTGATTTTCAGGCTCCATATCTCATTATCCAATACAGGTTTGAATGTGAGACTACCATAATTTTGTAGATAATCATCTTGGCTATCTCAAAGATAAATTATACTTGCAACCATTTAGCATATGATTAGTTATGCAGACTCTTGTCATGTCACTGTAGTATTAGTGTTTTGTTCATAGTGGTGGAAAAATATTTTTCTTTCTGCATACCACATATTATAACCTGCTCTCACATTTCCTAAGAGCCAATGTCTTATTAAGTTGACTCCATATTGAAAGGTCATTAGTTTGAATCAAGGAGCAGCCATGAAGAAGATTTCTAAAGAAAAGAGAAACATCATCATTAGTGATGAGCGAGCATGCTTGTAACTACTCGGTACTCGCACGAGTATCGCTGTACTCGGGCTGCTCGGCGGGGACCGAGTAATCTCGCGATACTCGTGCTGTACTCGTGGTCTTCATTTCTGCATGTTGGCGCTCTTTTGAGAGCCAGCCCTCATGCAGGGATTGGCTGGCAGACCACTGCAATGCCACAGCCCTGTTAGTTGTGGAATTGCAGTGATTGGCCGGCCTGCACAGCGTGACCGAGCCTTTATACCGGCCGGCGCGCTGTGCTCTGCTCACAGCTATCCAGACAGTCAGTGCAGGGAGAGTGTCGCTGATTCAGGGAAAGCTTTGCGGCCCTTTATAGCTTTTTCAGTTGCAGGGCTGCAAACAGTGTGACCAAAAGTCCTTCTCAGGACTATTCTAGTTGTATACAGGCAGGCAGGGTATAGCCAGGTCGGAGTACAGTAGCAGAGTCCTTCTCAGGACTATTGTTGCTATATACAGGCAGGGTATAGCCAGGTCTGAATACAGGCTAGTGACCAGAAGAGTCCTTGTCAGGACTATTGTACCAGTATACAGGCAGGCAGGCAGGCAGGGTAGTGGTGACCGTATACCAGCCTTCATCATATCTGGGGCTGGTGTACACAGTGTAAAACAGTCCAGATAGTGTCTGACTTGTCTGTAATTGTCGCTCCCTAAAAAAACCTGTTAGGTTCTTATTGCGTCCGTGCTTGGTTTTTAAAACCGCACGTGTGTGCCTGTTGGTGGCAGCGTACAGGTGCACTTGTGTGCAATTTCCACAAACTTTGATATAACGCACAAGTAGTGAATATACACGTCAGCAGTGCACAGCATTGCAAAATGCGCAAGGGCATTGGCAAGGAACAAGGAAGTGGACATGATGGTGGTGCAGGCAGAGGCCGAGGTCGTGGGCAAGCTCTAATTTCGCCAAAACAAAGGGCCACATCTAGTCGCTCGCACGTCCTGTCCCAAATTCTTGGGGACCGCAGCAGTACACCGCTCTTGAACCAAGACCAGTGTCAACAGGTTGTTAGTTGGATAGCAGATAATGCTTCCAGTCAGATTGGCACCACCACAAACACTCTGTCTTCCACACGGTCAAGTGTCAGTAGCCGTGATACTGCACCGCACATTTCTGAACCTGATCCTCCTTCCTACCACCAGGCTGAGTACACGTCCTCCTCGGACATTAATGATCCCACACTTGGACACTCGGAAGAGCTGTTCACGTTTCCATTCACACATTCTGGCCTCTCGCCAGCTCATATTGAAGTGGGTCATGAGGAGATCGTCTGTACAGATGGCCAAATATTTGAGCAGCCACGTTCTCACGAAGTTGGCAACGTGTCTCAACAAGTGGTGGACGATGATGAGACACAATTGTCAGGAAGTCAGGAGGAGGAGCAGGGTGCGGAAGAGGAAGACGGCGTGGTGGATGATCCAGTAACTGACCCAACCTGGCAGGAGGATATGCAGAGCGAGGACAGCAGTGCACAGGGGGAGGGAGGCGTAGCATCACAACAGGCAGTAAGAAGCAGGGTGGTGGCCCCAGGCAGAAGTTAGGCAACCGTTCCCCGGAACAACACGACGACACAAGGTGCCTGTACAAATGTTAGGTCTTCCCGAGTCTGGCAGTTTTTTAAGTTGGATCCAGATGATTCAAAAAAGGCCATTTGCAACACCTGCCGTGCCAGCATCAGCAGGGGTACCAAAACTAGCAGCCTGACCACCACCAGCATGATCAGGCACATGTCAGCCAAGCACCCGACTTTGTGGGAAGTACAACAGAGTCGAGGAGCAGTGCTTGCTGATGTCACTGCTACGTCTTCGCTGGTTGTGCATGCGAGCCAATCCCCTGTCCATGCTGCCTGCGAACAAGCCTCCTCCACTCCTGCACCTGCAGTTGCCTACGCAGAAAGAACACCATCATCAAGCACGTCCTTGTCCCAGCGCAGCGTTCAGTTATCCATTCAGCAAACCTTTGAACGCAGGCGCAAATACACTGCCAACACCCCACATGCCACAGTTCTAAATGCTAACATTTCGCGACTGCTTGCGCTGGAAATGTTGCCTTTTAGGCTGGTGGAAACAGAAGCATTCCGTGACCTGATGGCGGCAGCTGTCCCATGTTACTCGGTCCCCAGCCGCCACTATTTCTCCCGGTGTGCCGTCCCCGCGTTGCATAACCACGTGTCACAAAACATCACACGTGCCCTGAACAACGCTGTTTCACCCAAGGTCCACCTAACCACAGACACGTGGACAAGTGCTTGTGGGCAAGGCCGCTACATCTCGTTGACGGCACACTGGGTTAATATTGTGGAAGCTGGGACCCAGTCTGAGCGAGGGACGGAACACGTCCTTCCCACACCAAGGTTTGCAGGCCCTACCTCAGTCAGTGTTTCACCCACACTCTACAGCTCCGGAATGTCATGCTCTTCAGCCTCCTCCTCCTCCTGCGCATCCTCATCCACTGTACCCTCCACACCAGTCACAAGCTGGAAGCACTGCAGCACTGCCTCGGCGAAGCGGCAACAGACTGTGCTGAAGCTAATCTGCATAGGTGACAAACCCCACAATGCAGAAGAGCTGTGGACAGCTCTGAAACAGCAGGCAGATCACTGGCTCACAACTCTGAACCTAAAGCCAGGAAAGGTCGTGTGTGACAATGGCCGGAACCTGGTGGCGGCTTTGAGGCGAGGCCAGCTGACACATGTTCCATGCGTGGCCCATGTGCTCAACCTCGTGGTTCAGCGGTTTCTAAAGTCATACCCAGAGCTGTCTGATCTGCTGGTAAAAGTTCGCCGCCTGTCTGCACATTTTCGAAAGTCACCTACTGCTTCAGCCGGCCTTGCCGGCTTTCAGCGCAGTTTGCATCTTCCGGCTCACAGACTGGTGTGTGATGTCCCCACGCGTTGGAATTCAACTCTGCACATGTTGGTCAGGATATGTGAGCAGAAGAGGGCAGTTGTTGAGTACCTGCATCACCTAAGCCGTCGGGAAATGGGTCAAACTCCACACATAACACCTGAGGAGTGGAGATGGATGTCAGACCTATGTACCATCCTCCAAAACTTTGAGGACTCCACCAAGATGGTGAGTGGTGATGACGCCATTATTAGCGTCACCATACCGCTACTCTGCCTTCTAAAACGGTCTCTGCTGAAAAACAAACATGATGCATTGCAGGCGGAGCGCGATGAGTTGCAGCAAGAAACAGTAGTGGGTGTGGGTGATAACACACAGCCCAGCCTCGTCTCATCACAACGTGCAGTGGAGGACTATGACGAGGAGGAGGATGAAGACATGGAGCAACTCTCCGGCCAAATTGAGGATATGACATGCACACCAGTCATATCCTCGGTTCAGCGTGGCTGGCCAGAGGACAGGGTAGATGAGGAGGAGGAGGAGGAGGAGGACAGCATGTTCAGTCATCTTGTTGGTCAGGCTACTGAAGTCCTGGCTGTTAAGAGTCTGGCGCACATGGCTGACTTTATGGTAAGCTGCCTGTCTCGTGACCCTCGCGTTAAGAACATCTTGGCCGACAATCATTAATGGTTGGTAACACTGTTAGACCCATGCTACAAGGAGAACTTTTTGTCTCTTATTCCCGTGGAGGAGAGGTCAACCAAAATGCAGCAGTTCCGGAAGGCCATAGTCACGGAAGTAGGCAAAGCATTCCCCTCACAAAACGCTAGCGGCATAGATCAGGAATCAGTGGACAACCGAGGCGTACAGGCGAGAGAGGCACATGTCCAATCCGCCAGAGGTAGGGGAACAGTCTTTAAGATGTGGGACAGTTTTCTCAGCCCCTCACGTACCACAGCCCCTGAGGTGCGGGGTAGTGCCACAAGAAATCCTAAGTTTGCCCAGATGCTGAAGGAGTATCTTGCAGATCGAACAACTGTACTCCGACATTCCTCTGTGCCTTACAATTATTGGGTATCCAAGCTGGACACGTGGCATGAATTGGCTCTCTACGCCTTGGAAGTCCTGGCCTGCCATGCTGCTAGCATTTTGTCAGAGCGTGTTTTTAGTGCCGCAGGTGGAATCATTACAGATAAACGCACCCGCCTGTCAACTGAAAATGCTGACAGGCTGACTCTGATCAAGATGAACAAGGGTTGGATTGGGCCAGACTTCACCACACCACCAGCAAATGAGAGCGGAATTTAAAGTTTGCCATGTACCTCCACTCACCCATGGGTACACACTTCTGGACTTTGGATAATCGCTGGACTGCTCCTCCTTCTCCTCATGCGCCACCATGATGATGACCGTTACAAATTGCAATACTTAGGCCTTTGTTTCAGGTATACCCCCAGTGGTAAATTTTTTCGCCCATTCTTTGCAGAATGGACATTACAACGACAGGAGACCCGCTCCTTTGCAATGGGAACAATGTTTTGAGGCCCTCATGCACGTCTCTACCCAGGGACAACGTGGAGCCTCCCAATTTTTGGCTGCCCTGCCTAAGGGCTATACTATAATACACCCACTTCCTGACAATGGACACTTAATGTTTTGAGGCCCTCATGCACGTCTCTACCCAGGGACAATGTGGAGCCTCCCAATTTTTGGCTGCCCTGCCTAAGGGCTATACTACAATAGACCCACTTCCTTACAATGTGCACTTCAGGTTTACAGGCCATCATGCACGTCTCTATCCAGGGACAATGTGGAGCCTCCCAATTTTTGGCTGCCCTGCCTAAGGGCTATACTATAATACACCCACTTCCTGACAATGGACACTTAATGTTTTGAGGCCCTCATGCACGTCTCTACCCAGGGACAACGTGGAGCCTCCCAATTTTTGGCTGCCCTGCCTAAGGGCTATACTATAATACACCCACTTCCTGACAATGGGCACTTCAGGTTTACAGGCCATCATGCACGTCTCTATCCAGGGACAATGTGGAGCCTCCCAATTTTTGGCTGCCCTGCCTAAGGGCTATACTACAATAGACCCACTTCCTTACAATGGGCACTTCAGGTTTACAGGCCATCATGCACGTCTCTATCCAGGGACAATGTGGAGCCTCCCAATTTTTGGCTGCCCTGCCTAAGGGCTATACTACAATAGACCCACTTCCTTACAATGGGCACTTCAGGTTTACAGGCCATCATGCACGTCTCTATCCAGGGACAATGTGGAGCCTCCCAATTTTTGGCTGCCCTGCCTAAGGGCTATACTACAATAGACCCACTTCCTTACAATGGGCACTTCAGGTTTACAGGCCATCATGCACGTCTCTATCCAGGGACAATGTGGAGCCTCCCAATTTTTGGCTGCCCTGCCTAAGGGCTATACTATAATACACCCACTTCCTGACAATGGGCACTTCAGGTTTACAGGCCATCATGCACGTCTCTATCCAGGGACAATGTGGAGCCTCCCAATTTTTGGCTGCCCTGCCTAAGGGCTATACTACAATAGACCCACTTCCTTACAATGGGCACTTCAGGTTTACAGGCCATCATGCACGTCTCTATCCAGGGACAACGTGGAGCCTCCCAATTTTTGGCTGCCCTGGCAAAGGGCTATACTAAAATAGACCCACTTCCTTACAATGGGCACTTAAGGTTTACAGGCCATCATGCACGTCTCTATCCAGGGACAATGTGGAGCCTCCCAATTTTTGGCTGCCCTGCCTAAGGGCTATACTACAATAGACCCACTTCCTTACAATGGGCACTTCAGGTTTACAGGCCATCATGCACGTCTCTATCCAGGGACAATGTGGAGCCTCCCAATTTTTGGCTGCCCTGCCTAAGGGCTATACTATAATACACCCACTTCCTGACAATGGACACTTAATGTTTTGAGGCCCTCATGCACGTCTCTTCCCAGGGACAACGTGGAGCCTCCCAATTTTTGGCTGCCCTGCCTAAGGGCTATACTACAATAGACCCACTTCCTTACAATGGGCACTTCAGGTTTACAGGCCCTCATGCACGTCTGTATGCAGGGGCATTGGTGAACCTCACAATTTTGGACTGCCCTGGCAAAGGAAAATACTACAAAGACTCACTTCCTCAAAATGGGCACATTAGACTCAAGAGGCCTTCATGTACGTCTCTTCTCAGGGACATCGGAGTGCCACACAATGTTTTCACGTAAAATCTTTCATGTATTAATCTCAAAAAGTAACATACACCAGCTCTATCTCACTATTGGGTATGTGCCCTTAACATTTCCGCCATGAAAAATCATTTTGGGGTCATTTTGGAAGGTTTTCTGGTGAGTCCGTAAAAATGGCGTAAAACGCGGACAAAATTGTTCACAGCTGTGACTTTTCAGTGATAAATGCTTCAAGGGGTCTTCCCCATGCTGTTGCCATGTCATTTGAGCACTCTTCTGAGACTTTTGTGACATTTTTATGGTTTTTCCATGCTGCCGGGGGGTCATTTCACAAAAATACTCGGGTCTCCCATAGGATAACATTGGGCTCGTTGCTCGGCCCGAGTACACGAGTATCTTGGGAGGCTCGGCCCGAGCTTCGAGCACCCGAGCTTTTTAGTACTCGCTCATCACTAATCATCATCCAATTCATCAATATTGTTCTTTCGGCAAAGAAAATCATCAAAGTGCATCATGTGTGTGACATAATAGTTGGGAGAATACAAAAGGAAATCCATCCATCCATTCAAAAGCCAAGAGGTACAGTAGATGTCCAGGCTAAATATTTGAGTTAACAAGTTGGCTCATCACAAGGTCTATCAGTTCGGGTCAGAAGAAAAACAGCAGTGGAGTGAGATCAAAGGCATCCATGTAAGTACCATGAAATGCACATCACACAAGTCTGGGATTGAGTCCCAAAAAAGGTGAACTTGCCTAACAACAGAGGTTAGACACCCTAATTTTGTGGTGCCTCCGTTCCACAGGGCTATCCCTTATATGCCTCTACTTAACACGTAAATTGATATCCTACCCACCACCAGCAACTTCAGTAATGTACTAGTGCAGAGAACATATGAAAAAATGAAAAAATGGTCCATATAAGATCAGTCCAATCTAAACTGCTGAATCAACAATAAAAAGACCAATTTCAGCAGTTCCTAAGGTTGAATTAAATCCACAAGAATACAGAGCATAACAAACCCAAATAATCGCACATGAAATAAAAACAATAATAATACAGATAATCTTGTGGATTTAATTAAGCCTTAAGGCCCCGTTACATGCAACGATGTATCTAACTATATATCGCCGGAGTCACGGATTCTGTGACGCATATCCGGCATCGTTAGCAATGTCATTGCATGTAACACCAACGAGCGACCGTTAACGATGGAAATTACTCACCTAATCGTCCATCGTTGACACGTCGTTCCTTTTCAAAAAATCGTTGATTTTTGAGGCAGCACACATCGCTATGTGTGACACCTCGAGAACGACGAACTACAGCTTACCTGTGTCCGCCGGCAATGTGGAAGGAAGGAGGTGGGCGGGATGTTCGGCTCATCTCTGCCCCTCCGCTTCTATTGGGCGGCCACTTAGTGACACCGCTGTGACGCTGCACGAACTGCCCCCTTAGAAAAGAGGCGGTTCGCTGGCAACAGTGACATCGCTAGGCAGGTAAGTCCTGTGTGACGGCTCCTAACGATATTGTGCGCCACGGGCAGCAATTTGCCTGTGACGCACAAACAATGGGGGCGGGTACTTTCACCAGCAACATCGCTAGCAATGTCGCTGCGTGTAAAGCCCTCTTTAGGAACTTCTGTAATTGGTCTTTTTATTATTGATTCAGTGGGTCACATATCAAATACTCGGTGACTCATCTAATACAGGACTATTTTTCATTTTTCATCTGTTCACTGCACCATAAAATTAGGGTGTCTAACCTCTGTTGTTAGGCTGGATACAGTGGAGGGTGAGTCATTCTATCCTGGACATCAATAAGTCATAAGTATGTTTTTCTTATGGTTTGTTATCAAAATATTAATACCCTATTACTCTTCAGTGTGTTCTGTGATGACCTGGGTCAGAAGATTGTGCTGTTGACTTTTCAAGTGCCCCAGACTATTATTAACTGTCTTTCAATCATCTCCAGGCCTCTGAGACCTACCTATCATCATGCCCTTAGTGTAAATAATAATTTATATTTCGCATATTCGTGTGCACTTAAAGATAACGGCTAAATATTGATTCAGTTGAGTATTTTTGAGTCCTTCCAGCCTTATAAAAAGGACATACTTTATATAAATATCATGTTCTATTATTTTGTATTAGTCTTGTCTAAAGAAATAAGTCAAATGTATGTATGCGATAGCCAAGATGATTGTCTATAGAGTGTACCGTCATATTCAAAGCTGTAGTGGTTTGTGAGATATGGAGCTTAAAAGTCTAAAATTCAAAACATTGCTACCCATTTGCTTGTTAGTGTATATACCTATTTTCATGGCAGTTATAGGGTTTGTTGTGTTATAAATTGTGACAAATATATATGCCACAACTTGAACTTTTGAGTAACATTCAGCAAAATTGAAGTTTAACTGGTTCGATCATCTCTTATTAGCATTGACTGCTGTCGAAAGACTGAGACTGTGACTGCAGAGAGAAAAACACTGCTGTGACCACTGCGGCAAAGACAGGAAGCCTGTTGTGACAAAAAGGCAAAAGTGGTAAAGTGGTCCATTCCCCTGTTACACTCTGATGTGGCCTTGGCTGGACAGTAAATCGTGAGTGCAGGAAGCCTGGGAAGATGCGCGTAGTCTTGGTGATCTTGTCTCATCTATTTTGGCACACGGAGCAGGAGCACAGGTCTGAATATAACAGTTTAACTATTAATAACCTGGGGCAGTGTTGGACTTGCTACCGGAGGAACTGCAAGTAATACCTCTCACCTCAGCTCCGGAGTTTAACCCGGCCTGTCCGCAGCTGTAACATGAACTGAACTGCAATAGCCGGGGAATCAGTCGGCATTCGTGGTTCAGTCCTGCAAACTCTGAGTTTAGTCCAAGCTGCACTCAGGAGCCTGGTATGACTTGCAGTTCTTCCGGTAGCCAGTCCGATTCTGACCTGGGGCATAACTATTTTATCGTTTATTAAAGTAATCAATTGACAAGTATTTCCAACAATTTTTACCTGAATGACCAATTTTAAAGCTTTGAAAATCCTCTTGTGAACAATACGTTTTTAAAATAAAAAGGGAATTAATACGGGTGGTAGCCACCGGCCGGGACTCAGTCCAGATTTTTAGCTAATATTGATCTTAGTTGTTTTAAGTGCTGGTGTATTTATCATTGTATAGATGGTTGCTTTATTAATACTCTTATCGGTCTAATAAAAACAAAAAAATGAAATATACTCCTGCTAGCGCAGATTTTTAATCCTAATTTTATATACTTACCAATTTCACATTATATACTAAGCTATATTTACAGTTTGGTTTCTTTATTGACTGTTCATGTTGGAACTGTTGGAACTATTGAAATAAGAGATTTAATAATGTTAAAACTGGTGAAGTGATTATATGAGAACTGTAGAATATAAACATCTCGATCTTTAAGTCAACTTTTCTCAGATTTAATTTTATGCATGCTTTATATTCGTAGACTTGACCGTGAATATATCTTGGATATGGATTTCCATGCACATATGATTGACTTAACATTTACATATAAGTAATCAAGGGTTGAATGAGATTAGAAATAATACTTGCAAATCTCATCATTGAAATGTACAGATTTTTTTTAATTCAAAAGGAGGCCTTATAAGACGGAAATGAAAAAAAAATTGCACTGAGGCATGTATTGTGCTCCTGATTTGCCAGATTACTTTAGATCCCTTTGAATTCACTGATAAGCTACATATTGCAGAACACGTGAGATGATTATTTGACATTAGGTTGTAATTTTAGTAAAATACTGTAGCAATCCAGACATTATAAAGACAAGAGCGTTTAGAAGAGAATTGAACTTATAGTATTAAATTAAATTGTGACACATAGTTTTTTGGCAGGTCTAATGGAGGCTTAATCTAATGACTTATTTGAGATGCTAAAATGCAATAAAAAGCAATATTTTAGGAGAAAAATTACTAGCTGTTAGGATTTTGATGTTTTGATTTTAATGACTTTTTTTCATTTTAACAGCATACATAATTCAAGTACAAATGGCAACTTCACAAATGTACTCTTATATTTAAGTATGAATGCAAATGCAAAAGTAAATGATCTTACCCACTTAGGCATCTGTGACAGATGATTTACCTGCTGCAGAGAAACACCTAGTGTAGAACTCCTCCAAATGTCCAATATACTTCCAGCAGTATTTACATCCCATTTGAGATTTGGGGCACCAAGGTGCATGGATGTAACTCTTGTCACGGTCGTCTCCCTCCTGTTTTGAGACTAGTGACAGCCTAAGGACTGGAGCCTCGCATCTCCATCTTGACTCCTTATTTAAATGAGGTTTCCTTTCCTTTGGCGCTTCATGAGTTAATTTCAGTTTTGTTACCAGCAGCTCTGAGCAGTGCAGGTCAGCTGTTGTTGCTTTGGGCCCACGTTCATTTAGGTTAAATACTAGAGCCTTCCCAGCAGTCCTTGCTGCTGTTAGACTCTATTCTACTTTGGCCAACCTGGTGGAAGGAACTGCTTAGAGTTAGCATATTCTTATCTTAAGGCTGGACTCACATGAACATATGAAAAATGGTCCCATTCTCGTCCAGGAGAGTAGGGCGATTTTTTTTCTCACTTGTCACCCATGTGTAATCCTTATTTTTTCTCAGCAGCTATTAGACATTTACAGTCATTTACAGGAACATATTACAGTCATGTACAGGAGAATTGACAGTGTTCTGTACTACATGATAGAATTGCATCCATAAATATGGACGTCACTAGGATGGTCCGCGTGCTGTCCATGTGACGTACGCTTTTTTTCTCGCACCCATTGACTTATATTGGTGACTTTCGGCCGATTTCGAGATAAAATTGTAGCATGGTTCAACTTTTCTCGCATCCAGAGTCTGGATGCGAGAAATTTTGATCAACTGCTCTCACTCATTGACTATCATTGTCAGAGTGCAATGCGATATTTTCTCGCACTGCACTCGTCCATTTTTCACGCTCATGTGAGAGTACCCTATGTTGCACAATCTTCAATTTAAAACTTTGGTGTACATACAAAAGTCAATAAATGTGTAACTGATATCTGAATACATGTTTGCAGAGAATTATAAGCCTGGAATTTTTTTCTGCTCATCATGATGCTGAACGTGCTCTCCATGGTACTGAATTATGCCATGAACTTCTACTCTTTAAAAAACAAATCAAAACATGAAACTGTACAGTTCAAAGCACTTAGAAAATGTGACTTCAACAATTATGGCATGATTCTTATAGGCATGAAAATGTATCAGACATTTTACTTTAATTGAGCTAAACAGAATGTAGGGCATTAATAGAATTGGCTTCACATATGAGTGCATATGCCAAGAGTTGTCACGCTCGCAGTTGGAGATGTCCATATTTAATGCATCATACATGCGATCAGACCAACAGGCGTCAGACGCACTACCAAAAAACACTACAAAATGAGGGACACCCCAGAGTCACGATACAATGGAAATCCCTGCCACTAGGGAGAGGGGTGAGAGGACACCTCCTGCACTCACCTCAAACGGACTACTGATCTCCCTAGCGTCCCTGTACAGGTTCTTTCAACCTGTCAGCGAGCAGGATACCCGGGTCCCTCAGCTGGCCCTAAACTCACCCTGTCTAGTGAGTAGGCCGACCAGTAAACTAGACTTACCACTACACTAAAAAACACAGAGGAAAGCTAAAGACAGACAGGGGGAAACACCGGGGTCATGATACAATAAAGATCCTTGCCGCTATGGAGAGGGGTGAGGGGGCACCTCTTGCACTCACCTCAATCTGACTCCTGAGCTCCCTAGTATCCCTATACAAGTTCTCTCAACCTGTCAGTGAGCAGGATACCTGGGTCCCTTAGCTGGCCCTAAACTCACCCTGTCTACTGAGTAGGCCAATGAGTACAATAGACTCGCCACCCAACTAATAAACATGAAGGGAAAGGAAAGACAAACAGGGGAATAAACATAAGGATACAAAGCACCAGAATCACACCATAGCAATGCAGGCAACTAGTTTCGCCGTATAGGAGAAATCTTAAAGCTGTTATCACCAACAACCGCTTTTGTACAAAGTATTAATTATATTTCAGTAAGCGTGTTCAAAACTTTTTCATTTCTCAAAATTACTCCACTAAATTTATGGAGATCAATTGTTTGATTTCTTTGCTTGTGTGAATTGGATGGGTTGTTACCAACATCTAGGGAATATTTCATATCAATAGCACCTTTAGAAATATATTTACTTACAAAATTGATGACATGTTTAACACTTATTTTACCTGGTACATGCAAAACTCCTTGAAAATAAACCGGTGATTTGACAAATTATAATTATAAAACTTTGACAAGAAAAGGGGATAGGTTTAGCAATCTCAATGGAAATTGTTAAACCTATACCTTATTCTTTTCATAGCTTACATTTGGAAACCATGCATAAAATATAGAAATGTTGAGAAAACTTAAGCGGGCTTTACACGCTATGATATTGCTAGTAATTGCTAGCGATATCGTACACAAAGCACCCGCCTCCGTCGTGCATGCGATTTCGTGTGATCGCTGCTGCAGCGAACATTATCGCTACAGCAGAGTCGCACGCACTTACATGGTCGTCGTCGTCGCTGTGACTGCCAAACAATCCCTCCCTCAAGGGGGAGGTACATTCGGCATCACAGCAACGTCACCACGACGTCACTAAGCGGCGCCCAATCAAAGCGGAGGGGCGGATATGAGCGGGACGTAACATCCCGCTCACCTCCTTCCTTCCGCATTGAGGCCAGCGGCAGGTAAGGAGACGTTCCTCGTTGCTGCAGTGTCACACACAGCGATGTGTGCTGCCGCATGAGCGATGAACAACATGGATGAACAACCCTTACCGATTTTTGGTTTTGGGACGACCTCTCCATGGTGAACGATATTCACCATTTTTGAGGTTGCTTAAGGTCACTGGTAAGTGTCACACGCTGCGATATCGTTAATGACGCCGGATGTGCGTCACTAACAACATGACCCCGACGATAAAACATTAATGATATCATAGAGTGTAAAGCTTTCTTTAGTGTTAGCACATTCTTATCTTAAGTTGCCCAATTGAATGAGAAATTAATGAATTAAATCTTAATTTTAAAACTTTTTTGAATATATAAAAAAGGGTCAATAAATGTGTAGTTGATATCTGAATACATGTTTGCAGAGAATTTTAAGCCTGGGTTTTTTTTCTGCTCATCATGGTGCTGAATGTGCTCTCCATGGTACTGAACTATGCCATGAACTTTTACTCTTTAAAAAACAAATCAAAACATGAAACTTTGTCTTAAAAGTTGTTTAAATGAATATATCACTTCTTTATTGTTCATATGATGTGGTAAGTTATGACTTCATCCTAATAATATAATTTTTCTTTTATTCATAATTTGACGTTATGCACATTTTATAGCTAAAGGGTTAGTGTTATTAATACTGTATAATTATATCTCTTCAAGAGGTTTTGCGCCTAAAATGCTTTATGAAGATTAATTAGTAACATTAAGTTAATGCAGTCTATTTACATTTTCAAAACTTTTAAAACATGTGTAAATAGTTCCAAATCAAATATTTTTTCTGCCCCTACATAAAAAACTTCAAATATCCTATTCAGAACTAAAAATCATATTACATATAATTATAGTATATTGCATAGTTTATAAATATAGTCCAAATGGACAATATACAGATTAAAGAACCCTTTGAACTGACATTCATGCAACTGATCGGAGCTGCCGTTTCTAATTACTAGCGTCAGAGCACAACACACACTCAAAAAATTTCAGCCACATACCGGGGTTGGATCCTGACCTTATCGCTTATGTATGTGGCTGCCTCCGTTATGAACTGTGCTATTCTCCTGGGCTGTCTATTTCACAGCTGTAGGGAATACAAGGCACCATGTGTTACAGGGGAACTGGCGTATTAAGAAAAGGTGATGAATATCCAAATCACCAGTCGGGGTCCACCGTTCTCCAAGATGGTAAAGGAGCTGTTGGCAACACATAGATAAGGCAGATAATAACAGAGCTTGGTAGCTCCGAAATAATATGAACCTGACCCGATTTAAATGACACTCACAATACACAGCCAAGATAAGCACACAGCTGGGGTCTGCAGTCTTTAGTGGTATGCTTTATCTGTGCTGGGTATCATCATATGGGGGGGGGGGCGCTATGCCAATTTTTTTATTTATTTTAACAGGAATAGAAATGCACACTCAGCGTCTGTAATTGGTTGCAGTCAGTCATGCTGTCACACAGGGTGTGGGTGCGTCTGACTGCAACTAGTCAGAGATATGGGGACTTCCGGTGGATAGGGAAACCAGTGAATATGTTTGCAGGATGATGAGTGGCCCCAGAAGTAGCGTTAAGGCCCCTTTACACACTGCAACATCATTAATCAGATCACTGTAACGTCACTGGTTTTGTGACGTAATAGCAATCTCCCCAGCGACATTGCAGTGTGTGAAACGCATCAGCGACCTGGCCCCCGCTGTGAGGTTGCTGATCACTACAAATCGTTCAGGACCATTTTTTGGTCTTTTGTTTCCCGCTGCGCAGCATGCATCAGTGTGTTTGACACCGTTACAACAACTTCGTTAGCGACTTCCCTTTCAAATAGCTGCTTTAACTCGTCCCCAATGACCAGCTAGGTCGTTCTGCAGGTCCGCATCGCTGCTGCGTCGTTGGCTAGGTCTGCCTGTTTGACAGCTCACCAGCAACTCACCAGAGACTTTGTAGCCATCCCAGCCAGGTTGGGATCGCTGGTGGGATCGCTAGAAAGTCTCAGTGTGTAAAGGGGCCTTTAGAGCTGCGCGGAGACTCAGTAACTATAACACGCCTGCTCCAAATCCCCTATCCTTTCTACCACCATTTTAAAACGCAGAATTCTGGCACTCATTGAATTATATGTGGTCTGGAAGCCAGTCTGATATCCGGTTTCAGTTCCGGGCCTGAAATGGGTTTTATTTAACACAGTTGGACCCGCCGATCTTGGGTATCTGCAAGTACTCCCATCACTTTCCTTAATGTCTCCTGAAACAGAAATATAAAATCAAAATGTTTCTTAAAATATGGTGCCACAAACCATTTTATTTAACTTTCAATTTTTTTCTCAGCATTAAATAAAATCAAATCAGCACTAATGTCATATAGCTGTAATCATATTGACTTGGAAAGTCCTTTTCATCATACAATGCATACTGCAAATAAGAAAATAAAGGAATTGAGTTTATTCACTTCATGTTTAAATTGATCTCTGATGAGGGCCCCATTTAAGTGCTCACTTCAATTAGCAGAAAGACCAGAATCAGCATTGCGAGGGTTTTTCTGTGATACTGTACACACCTCACTTTGCAGTCACCATCAAAATAGCACTGAACTGCGATCCAAAACTTTATCCTCCTCCTGAAATCACTGTGATGGGAAGAGAAGGAGTGACATTAGGCATATCTAAGCAGCTCCTGCCCATGTTACTACAGTTATAGAGCAACCTAGCATTACTTGGACCCTGGTTCATCAAGATGAGTGATTTCCTTGCCGGTCTTGATGAAGGGGCATGCTGAAGACAGACTCTCCTGATTGACGAAGAAGCAAATACCGCTTCATAAATCAGAAGCAACTGATAAGTGGTGCGCACCTCCCTGCAGTGAACCACAAATCTTACTCTAGTTAAAGACTGTAGTAAGATTTTTGACATAAGGAAAGTTACAGCTCATGATGAATTACACAAGATTGGTCATAATATAAGTGGAGGAGAATGGGTCTAAAGCCGCGCTTATCACCAGTAGAGAGCCAGATGTTTGGCTGATCCATGCCTTTATTCAAGGGTTAAAACCAGGTCTACGCATTTCAGAGTACACAAACCCCTTCTTCAGGACCAAAATGATAAATGACAGGATAATGGTATAGATAATGGTATCAAATGGCTTTAGACCCGTTCTCCTCCACTTATAATGTTCCTAATTCTGCGGGGCTGCAGCTATTCACCTTTGACCACGTCTGCACAGGTGTTGTTACTCTCACAACCCCGACAGGTGAGTGTACCCATATATTTGTTACACCCATTGCATCGGATAAGACCCTATTGCGCTATTTGTTGCAGTCTCCCCTTCGCAAGATTGGCCATCACATACCCTTTCCGATCCAGCCTTGGCCATTTTGTTGGAGATGGATAAAAGTAGTGAAAAAGTCTTAAATTTAAAAAAAAAATTCAAATAGCATCAAAATTTCGAAAAAGACTTTTTATGACAATTTTTTCTCATAAAAGGGTCAATAAATCAGGGCCTTTTGTTTTTTTGACAACTGTCTTAGTGGATGCTCCTTCTAGTATTTAAACATTTACATACTTTTAAATAATTTTTGTACAATTTTTTCATAAATGAAAACATGACTTTTAAAATTTAAAAACATTTTTTTTATAACACTTTCTCTATAAATCTCATACTACTTATCCCAATCAGTGAATAAGTTAGTAAAAGAATAATACATTGTGCAGAGAGATCTGTTTGTAATGTACACTGGCTCCTTCTTTCACTTTATCTTATTAGCGCACAATGAAAAGAATAGAATAAAGTAAACAAACTAAAGTTAAATTAAGGAGAATAATGCTTGTACAGAGTGTTCTTAAGTGAATGTCAAGCTCCCATATCTTCTCCTGTCTTCTTCCAATATCTGTTTAGCTCTGCTGTTCCGTCCAATAACTAAACTATTTGCTTGTTGCCACAAAACAATAAATAAAAGAAAATATATTAGAAATTGTGTTAAATATTGCAACTAAATTTATGTAAAAACAGTAAAACAACAAAGATCTACATTTCATGTGTCTATACCAAAGAAAACTTTTATAGTGCATCTATTAATATGTATAGTGATTTTTCCTTAAAATTAAATTGAATGTTAATTTCATTTACTTTATGAATTATAAATATGTTCCTGTTGTCCATCCAAAAAAATCGAAAACTCAGATAGTCTAATATATAAAGCTGAATGTGTGTATGTGTGAGTATGTGTATGTCCGCAAAAGGAATCCGCCCCGTCGCATTTACAATCACAAAATTTTGCACAGATGCCTCATGTGACTCAGGGAATGTCATAGACTATGTTTTGACGGGAAAATTAAACCCCGAGCTTTACGGTTACTATCCAAAAAATCTTCCTCCATTAAAGTCAAGCGGGCTATTAGGTTATTAATAGCAGCTGTGATTGGTTAGTATAAGAAGCTTATGTGTGAGGTAATAAGATGTTGGTGGGGAGATGGATAGAGAGAGACAGAGAGAGATAAAGAAACAGACAGGGAAAGATACAGGGAAAGAGACAGGGAAAAAGACAGACAGAGAGAGGGGGAAATAGACAGACAGGAAAGAGACAGACGAGGAAAGAGACAGACGGGGAAAGAGACAGACAAGGAAAGAGACAGAGACAGACGGGGAATGAGACACGTGGAAAGAGACAGACGTGGATAGAGACAGATGGGGAAAGAGACAGACAGGGAACGAGACAGACTGGAATGAGACAGACCTGGAACGAGAAAGACCTGGAACGAGACAAATGGGGAAAGAGACAGATGGGGAAAGAGACAGACGGGGCAAGAGACAGACCTGGAACAAGACAGACCTGGAATGAAACAGACGGGGAAAAAGACAGATGGGGAACAAGACAGACTGGGAACAAGACAGACCGGGAAAGAGACAGACGGGGAAAGAGACATATGGGTAAAGAGACAGATGGGAAAAGAAAAAAACCTGAAACAAGACAAACCTGAATGAGACAGACAGGGAAAGAGACAGATGGGGAATGAGACAGACCTGGAACGAGATAGACCTGGAATGAGACAGACGGGGAAAGAGACAGATGGGGAAAGAGACAGACAGGGAAAGAGACAGACGGGGAAAGAGACAGACCTGGAATGAGACAGACCTGGAACGAGACTGACAGGGAAAGAGACAGAGGGGGAATGAGACAGACCTGTAACAAGACAGACCTGGAACGAGACTGACAGGGAAAGAAACAGACGAGGAAAGAGACAGAGGTGGAAAGAGACAGACGGGGAAAGAGACAGACCTGGAACAAGACAGACCTGGAATGAGACAGACCTGGAACGAGACAGGCTTGGAACGAGACTGACTGAGAAAGAGCCAGACGGGGAATGAGCAGACCTGGAACAAGACAGAACTGGAGCGAGACAGATCTGGAATGAGACTGACAGACAGATAGAGAGAGACAGACAGACACAGAGATAAAGACAGACAGAGAGACTGATACAGAGACAGACATCAGAGACAGACAGAGAGAGACTGGGAGAGAGACAGACAGAGAGACCGTTACTATCCCGGGCAACGCCGGGTGCTACAGCTAGTTATATATAAAAAAAAGTTCAAGAAAAAATATACAGTAATCTTCAATTAAAAAAGTTTTTTTAAAATGTGATTGTAGATTCATGTGCACACGAGGAGATTTCTTGTGAGTTTATTACACATCACATGGCAATACGTCACATAGTTACATACTTACATAGGTTGAATAAAGACCTACTGTAGGACCATCTAGTTATACCTCCCTCCACCAATTATACATTTTGTCATTAACTCATTTATAACCGTCAATGTTGTGTGTACTAAGGAAATCATACATTTCCTTTATTAAATGCTGTTTTTATAGCAAGCAGCAAATTTTAATGACAGCGAAGGAGAAGTTTTAATTAACTTTGTGCTATGGTTGTGAATGCCCCAGACTGCTCGGGGCTCCTGCACTGAACCCTTAACAACCTCTTCCATTACAGAGTGTCTAGAGTACAAGGCTATCTTTAATCTGCTCAATAGTAGAGATGAACAAATATATTTGAGTGGAATTGAATTGTATTACAAAAAATGAGTATTCTTTGGAATTTGTGGATGCAGCAAAAGATCAGGATCATCATTTTGCTTAACAATTAACGGCCATCAAAAGTTAAAAAAAAAAAATATTTATACTCACATTGCCGCTTACCTGTTTCCCCCCCTGTCCCTTTTCGGTCCTCGGTGCATTTAATCTCTGCTGCTGAGCTCTGTAACCCCTGTTTATTCATTGTGGATGGAGAATTTTGGTTGTGATGAAGGCCAATATTTTTCCATGCTTGCATGCTCCAGATCATGGAGCTCATCATAATGTCTTCATTAGGGATGAGCGGGCCCTGGGTGTTCGTGTTCGCCGGGTTCAGCTGGACTTTAGTTAAAAGTTTGTTTCAGGACCCAGACTTGACCTTAACTTGTTCTCGGACCACAAACCTCATTTAAGTCAACGGGGACCCAAACTTACAGACTCAACCTGAGTAACAAGTATAACAGAAGTCAAAGATTTGGAAGTTGGGTTCTCCAACCACATACAGCCAGCCATAAACAAAGCATTTTCGGGGAGGGCAGGATTTTTATTTTTTTCTTGGACACAGCATTTGACAATGTTGTTTACACCCCCAAGTGAGAGCAATTCAGAGACCGCAAGGGGTTCTCACTGGGCTGGGCACCGAGCACCCCAATGGCAGATTCAGTGCTTAGCATACAAACAGCACCTGAGCATAGTTACATAGTTGCAAAGGTTGAAAAAAGACCTAAGTCCATCTAGTTCAACCTTCCTCCCCAATTATACATTTTGTCACTATGTTATTTATAAAACAATCACTGATCTTGGGGAGACCAGCCAGAGAAAACACTGCCGGCAGCCAACAAAGGCGCTCAAAACAGGGAAATCTTAGGTGCATTGCCCCCTGAGAAGTATGCAAATGAAAAAAGGTTCGTGGACCCTCTGTTAGGTATCTGGCTATTTTTCTGTGTCAAGACGCATAACAGAGGCTCCATGGACCTTTTTTGATTTGCATACTTCCCAGGGGGCAATGCAACTAGGATTTCAGTGATTTGAGTGCCTTTGTTGGCTGATGGCAGTGTTTTCTCTGGCTGATCTCCCCGAGATCAGTGATTTTTTTGTCTTGTTGGTCTACTAGGCATTGCTCCCACCTAGCCAGAATCCTACTCAACACTGATGAGGGGCAACACCCCCAAAACAGCTGTCTGTGGATGGATACCTGGCCTTCGTATTTTCCTTGTCATATCTTTAAACTCATCAAAGAGGTGAATATTGACTAAAAGGGCCACTTAATATGGTGGTTATGGTAGTCTACTAATAAGAGCCACTCCTTGACTAGGTCCTTCCCGGAGGGATATCTGGCTATTTTTCTGTGTCGAGACCCCTAACAGAGGCTCCATGGACCTTTTTTGATTATGTCATTTATAACTGACAATGTTATGTGTACTGAGGAAATCATCCATCCCTTTTTTAAAAGTTGTTATAATGCCAGCCATTGCTACCTCTTGTGGTAGAGCTCCAGACATCCAGTGTTTGGTATGAATTCTGAACTTGATAGGTGGAGTTCTCTCATCTCTAGTCTTAAGCTTTTACCCGCTTGTGTAGGAACATCTTAGACCTCAACAGAGTCAGAAGTTTCAGCCTAGCATGTTGAGTCCTGGGGGTTCAGAGCTCTGTGGCAATTATTAGAATGTGTGCTAATTACCGGACAAGGGATGCTGAAGTTGGAGCATCTGGAGACGTGACATTTATGGGGAATATTGTTTAATTTATAGATTTTACCTTAATTATACTTTGGGGTCTGAACATTTAATTTATTGAAATAAACTGTGTTACAAATTGAATTTCCCAGGAAGATCCACACAATCTGGTGAATTTGAATTTTGTCAGATCTGCTTATATCTACCCACCAGGTCTCTTAATTTGAGCTGTCAGCAGACCTGCAGGGTCCAAACTTCTGACAAACTCCCTTTAAAAGCAGATGTTTTCTTTCCTGCATTATATCCATGTTGAGTAATTTATTTTATTAATATGATGATATGATACGCTCAACATTATACTGCAGGAAACCATTTGAAGGTCATAAATGTCAGATAGCCCCTCAAAACATGCTTCTAGCTGCATGTGCATAAAGAAAAACCATCACCCACCATCATTTGTAGGCCATTAACAAAACATATATTTTGTCTTTACGTATTAGCAACATATTTGTATTTGGAATGTTGTTGAGTTCTATTGTATGAATTATACTTAGCATAACTTGAGCAGTGTAGCTTTTGCAATAAAGACGTGTGTCAGAAAAGCATGTAGGCGGTAACGAAAGGAGGTTATGACTGGGGAGGAAAGCTGTAAATCTTTAGTAGAATGCTTTGTATCATTTTGTCATTGTGTTTGTAATTACTGTTGCCGTTTTATTGAACAATGCAATGACTTTCTATCTCTTTATAACAAGTGGGCCACCATAAATCTTTTAATCAGACAGTTCATTTTACTGTGTAAACTGCAGAATATAGAAGAGGATTAGAAAATGCTGGCACTGAGTGAATTTAATATCACTAATTTACATATATTTCTGAAAATAAGCAACATGTATATGGAAATATGATATTTGAAATACAAGCTGAGCTGGCAATTCAAGGACGAATTAAATGTTGTAAAATGAGAATGTTTTACTCTAGATGCTAAAGTTCACCAAAAGTATCTGACAACTTAGCACTTTTTATGCCAAGTACACTATTCTTTATTTTAGCTTAAAACTTTAAAAGTATACTGTTTTATATAGTGATTAGAACAGTCTGTAGAAAAGAAATAAAGGGGTTTTCTGGTTTCAGAAATCTCCTGCCTCTAATATCACATCGACATCAATGAAACCAATGATTAAGCTCATTGGCTCTGTTTAAGTTGACAGTACAAGCCGCTTAGAGCTGTTGATTCGTTAAAAGTCTTCGTTCTAAATACATTGTATAAATATATATTCTGCAGGTATATTTACTGGAGCATACAGACAAATTTAGGAACTTAAATATTGACAAACTTAAAATAAAAAAATAGGATTTTGAGACAACTTGAATATTACTTCAAGTGTTGTCAAAAGAAAGACAGGTTAAGGCCCCCTTCAAACGTCCGTGAAAATCACGCACGTGTTTCACAAACGTGTCAAAGGTGCGTTTTCCCCTCCGTGAGCCGTGTTTATGGCACTACGTGTGTTCTCCGTGTGTTATCCATGATAACACATGGAGAACAGGAACTTTCTGATCACCTGTCCCTGGCGTTGCTGTCCGTGGTGCTGAACTTTGGTCTCCAGCCCTGCCGACTCCCCGCTGCTGCTTCCGCCGCAGTGAAGTCAATATGAGCATAATGAGCGGCGGTCGGTAGAAAGTGACAGCAGTGGCAGAGACAGCAGGGCTGGAGAAGGTGAGTAAAGATTTGTTATTTTTTTCTCTGACACGTGAGTTTCCTCTGGCGTGTGTCACACGGGACCGCATTCACACTACATCAGTGTGGTATGGGTGCAGGCCGTGTGACACCCGTGCTGCCGGAGAAAAACGGACATGCATCCGTGTGGAGCACACGAACACATGTATGCTCCACACCGAGGCATGGGCCAATGGCTGCACACGTGCGTGCACATAAACCTATTGATTTTAATGGGTTTACGTGTGCCCGTGTCTTCGGACCTAGCACGTACTGGAGACACGTGCGTCTGAAGGGGGCCTTAAGGGAGCCTGTCAAGTCCAATATGCACCCAGAACCATGAGCAGTTCTAGGTGCATATTGCTAATACCACCCTAACGGTCCCTGTATACGCTAGCATAGATAAAGAGATCTTTAGAAGAAGTATTTTTAAAGATCTTTTATTGTATGCTAATGAGCCAGGGCACTAGCCCCCTGGGTGTTGTTCCCTTGCCAGTCGCCTCCATTAGCATGTTAGTACACCCTTGTGGGCATGCTATCATGCTAATGAATATGCAGTTAAGGCTGCACATCAAACTTAGATAATAGTATAATGCCTCAAGCATATGGACAAATATTGGAATATACAATGAAAAATGCTACTTGCTAATTTGAACATGTGAATAATGAATTGCATACCTGCCATGAATATTAGGAAAAAGGAGATATCTAGCAATCACATTGATCAATGTAACTGAGCCCCAAGGCCTCGTCAAGGCATATCTCTATATTGGGGTCCCTAGCTCTGTGACCCTAACTGTGTGTCATCTCATTGCAATTAAAAACTGCTATGGGTGGAGAGGGGTAACTAAGGACTTTCTTATATAGGAGATGGAAAAAACATGGCCGAAAGGGGCGGAGCTGTGTTCACATTCAGAAAAAAACTACATATAACTGAATAGGATAACTGAAGTGAGCACTAATATATATATTATGAGTGCAAGCCAAAAATTACATACTAAATACGGATAAGGCTGCACATCAAACTTAGATAATAGTATAATGCCTCAAGCATATGGACAAATATTGGAATATACAATGAAAAATGCTACTTGCTAATTTGAACATGTGAATAATGAATTGCATACCTGCCATGAATATTAGGAAAAAGGAGATATTTAGCAATCGCATTGATCAATGTAACTGAGCCCCAAGGCCTCGTCAAGGCATATCTCTATATTGGGGTTCCTAGCTCTGTGACCCTAACTGTGTGTCATCTCATTGCAATTAAAAACTGCTATGGGTGGAGAGGGGTAACTAAGGACTTTCTTATATAGGAGATGGAAAAAACATGGCCGAAAGGGGCGGAGCTGTGTTCACATTCAGAAAAAAACTACATATAACTGAATAGGATAACTGAAGTGAGCACTAATATATATATTATGAGTGCAAGCCAAAAATTACATACTATATACGGATAAGGCTGCACATCAAACTTAGATAATAGTATAATGCCTCAAGCATATGGACAAATATTGGAATATACAATGAAAAATGCTACTTGCTAATTTGAACATGTGAATAATGAATTGCATACCTGCCATGAATATTGGGAAAAAGGAGATATTTAGCAATCGCATTGATCAATGTAACTGAGCCCCAAGGCCTCGTCAAGGCATATCTCTATATTGGGGTCCCTAGCTCTGTGACCCTAACTGTGTGTCATCTCATTGCAATTAAAAACTGCTATGGGTGGAGAGGGGTAACTAAGGACTTTCTTATATAGGAGATGGAAAAAACATGGCCGAAAGGGGCGGAGCTGTGTTCACATTCAGAAAAAACTACATATAACTGAATAGGATAACTGAAGTGAGCACTAATATATATATTATGAGTGCAAGCCAAAAATTACATGCGATTAAATGCGATTGCTAAATATCTCCTTTTTCCTAATATTCATGGCAGGTATGCAATTCATTATTCACATGTTCAAATTAGCAAGTAGCATTTTTCATTGTATATTCCAATATTTGTCCATATGCTTGAGGCATTATACTATTATCTAAGTTTGATGTGCAGCCTTATCCGTATATAGTATGTAATTTTTGGCTTGCACTCATAATATATATATTAGTGCTCACTTCAGTTATCCTATTCAGTTATATGTAGTTTTTTTCTGAATGTGAACACAGCTCCGCCCCTTTCGGCCATGTTTTTTCCATCTCCTATATAAGAAAGTCCTTAGTTACCCCTCTCCACCCATAGCAGTTTTTAATTGCAATGAGATGACACACAGTTAGGGTCACAGAGCTAGGGACCCCAATATAGAGATATGCCTTGACGAGGCCTTGGGGCTCAGTTACATTGATCAATGCGATTGCTAAATATCTCCTTTTTCCTAATATTCATGGCAGGTATGCAATTCATTATTCACATGTTCAAATTAGCAAGTAGCATTTTTCATTGTATATTCCAATATTTGTCCATATGCTTGAGGCATTATACTATTATCTAAGTTTGATGTGCAGCCTTATCCGTATATAGTATGTAATTTTTGGCTTGCACTCATAATATATATATTAGTGCTCACTTCAGTTATCCTATTCAGTTATATGTAGTTTTTTTCTGAATGTGAACACAGCTCCGCCCCTTTCGGCCATGTTTTTTCCATCTCCTATATAAGAAAGTCCTTAGTTACCCCTCTCCACCCATAGCAGTTTTTAATTGCAAGGAGATGACACACAGTTAGGGTCACAGAGCTAGGGACCCCAATATAGAGATATGCCTTGACGAGGCCTTGGGGCTCAGTTACATTGATCAATGCGATTGCTAAATATCTCCTTTTTCCTAATATTCATGGCAGGTATGCAATTCATTATTCACATGTTCAAATTAGCAAGTAGCATTTTTCATTGTATATTCCAATATTTGTCCATATGCTTGAGGCATTATACTATTATCTAAGTTTGATGTGCAGCCTTATCCGTATATAGTATGTAATTTTTGGCTTGCACTCATAATATATACATTAGTGCTCACTTCAGTTATCCTATTCAGTTATATGTAGTTTTTTTCTGAATGTGAACACAGCTCCGCCCCTTTCGGCCATGTTTTTTCCATCTCCTATATAAGAAAGTCCTTAGTTACCCCTCTCCACTCATAGCAGTTTTTAATTGCAATGAGATGACACACAGTTAGGGTCACAGAGCTAGGGACCCCAATATAGAGATATGCCTTGACGAGGCCTTGGGGCTCAGTTACATTGATCAATGCGATTGCTAAATATCTCCTTTTTCCTAATATTCATGGCAGGTATGCAATTCATTATTCACATGTTCAAATTAGCAAGTAGCATTTTTCATTGTATATTTCAATATTTGTCCATATGCTTGAGGCATTATACTATTATCTAAGTTTGATGTGCAGCCTTATCCGTATATAGTATGTAATTTTTTGCTTGCACTCATAATATATGTATTAGTGCTCACTTCAGTTATCCTATTCAGTTATATGTAGTTTTTTTCTGAATGTGAACACAGCTCCTCCCCTTTCGGCCATGTTTTTTCCATCTCCTATATAAGAAAGTCCTTAGTTACCCCTCTCCACCCATAGCAGTTTTTAATTGCAATGAGATGACACACAGTTAGGGTCACAGAGCTAGGGACCCCAATATAGAGATATGCCTTGACGAGGCCTTGGGGCTCAGTTACATTGATCAATGCGATTGCTAAATATCTCCTTTTTCCTAATATTCATGGCAGGTATGCAATTCATTATTCACATGTTCAAATTAGCAAGTAGCATTTTTCATTGTATATTCCAATATTTGTCCATATGCTTGAGGCATTATACTATTATCTAAGTTTGATGTGCAGCCTTATCCGTATATAGTATGTAATTTTTGGCTTGCACTCATAATATATATATTAGTGCTCACTTCAGTTATCCTATTCAATGAATATGCAGTGTCACAGGATTATCTCATTCACCTCTCCGCCGCCATCACGTCCGACTGAATTTCGGCTCAGTGCGCATGACCCTGGAATTTCTGTCATGCACACTACTTTGAAGCCAGGACCCGTACACCCGACTTCATAGTGTGGATGACCCAAACTCTGGGGTCATGCGCACTGAACCAAAATCCACCGTCGGACGCGATGGCAGCGGAGAGGTGAGAGAGATTATCCTGTGATGCTGCGTATTCAATAGCATGGTAGCACGCCCACAGGGGTCTACTAACATGCTAATGGGGGTGACTGGCAAGGGAAGCAACGTCTAGGGGACTACTGCCCTTGCTCATTAGCATATGGTAAAAGATCTTTAGAAATACTTTTTCTAAAGATCTCTTTATCTATGCTACTAGATACAGGGACTGTTAGGCAGGGATTAGCAATATGCACCCAGACCTGCTCGTGGTTCTGGGTGCATATTGGACCTGAAAGGGTCCCTTTAAGATGGATTTGACCTATCTTTTTTTCTTATTTCAGCAAGAGTAACATCAACAAAGATTGTTTATTTCCGACTCCCAAGTAAAATTCATGTGCCGAACATGTATGCTAATACTAGTGATTTTATCTGTTAGATGAAAAATCTTTCTGCTGACAATTATCTCAGATTTTGAGCCTTGGGTCAAGAGTCAATCAAAATGGCAGCTGATTTGCTGGAGGTGCTCTGAAGAGTATAAATTCAACATAACAATTTACTTAAATCATTAGATAATTTGTAGTTATTAGCTGTATAAGAGGAAAATATATATATAAAATTTGAAAGTAGTTTCGATCAGATAAATACTACAGACGTAATAAAATTAGGCTTATTAGCAAAATTTACTAGCTGCCATTTGCAATATATTTCAAGTGTATTTTTCCAAACTTAGCACAAAAAACCCCTTCGGTCCCTTTAGGATGAGAGCTGAGCGAACTTTTCAAAGTTTGGGTTGCCGATCTCTACCAAGCTTCCTGATGTTCGCGAGCTGTTCGACAAACAGTTCTGAAAACATACTGAGCTCTTTGAATTTAACCCCTTAACGACCCATGACGTACTAGATACGTCATGGATCGTTTTCCGGTAAGCCCCGCCCCCTGCCGCCGGCGGGCGGCGGCGATCGGCGCACATATCAGCTGTTATCAACAGCTGATATGTGTGCCTGCTAGCCGCGGGTGGAATCGCTTCCACCCGCGGCCATTAACCCCTTACATTTCGCTGCCAAAGTCTTGGCAGCAATATGTATATGGGCGCCGCCATTACAGTGACTTACCCCGCCCCCGCCGGAAGTCACGTGACATGATCACGTGACTTTCGGCGGTTGCCATGGTAGCACAGGGTCATGTGATGACGCCTGTGGCTAACATGAGTCACTTCCTCTCAATGCCGGAATACAGCCGGCATTGAAAGTGAAGCAGCAAATCTGCAGTTATCAGCTCTGTAGCTGAGATCTGCAGATTGTGCAAAGCGATCAGATTGCTGATCGCTATAGCCCCCTAGGGGGACTAGTAAAATTAAAAAAAAAAGTAAAAAAAAAAGTTTTAAAAAATTAAAAAAAAATAAAAAAACCTAAAAGTTCAAATCACCCCCCTTTCACCCCATTGAAAATTAAAGGGTTAAAAAAATAAAAAATACACACATATTTGGTATCGCCACGTTCAGAAATGCCCGATCTATCAAAATATAAAATCAATGAATCTGATCAGTAAACGGCGTAGCGGCAAAAAAATTCCAAACGCCAAAATTACGTTTTTTGGTCACCGCAAATTTTGCGCAAAATGCAATAACAGGCGATCAAAAAGTAGCATCTGCGCAAAAATGGTACCGTTAAGAACGTCAGGTCAAGACGCAAAAAATAAGCCATCACTGAGCCTCAGATCCTGAAAAATGAGAACGCTACGGGTTTTGGAAAATGGCGCAAAACGTGTGCCACGTTTTTCGGACAAGCTTGTGAATTTTTTTTAACCTCTTAGATACAAGTAAACCTATACATGTTTGGTGTCTACAAACTCGCACCGACCTGAGGCATCATATCTATACATCAGTTTTACCATATAGTGAACACGGTGAATAAAATATCCCAAAAACTATTGTACAATCCCAGTTTTTTTGCAATTTTTCCGCACTTGGAATTTTTTTGCCATTTTCCAGTACACTATATGGTAAAACTTATGGTTTCATTTAAAAGTACAACTCGTCCCGCAAAAAACAAGCCCTCATATGGCAAGATTGATGGAAAAATAAAAAAGTTACGCCTCTCGGAAGAAGGGGAGCAAAAAACAAAAACGCAAAAACGGAAAGTGCCCGGGGGCTGAAGGGGTTAATGGGGAGCCAAACTTATGTCTGGTAAAATGGTTTAAGGGGTCTGTAAAAGAAAGAAAATAAAGCAGTACATACTTACCGAGTTTCAGACATGGCTTTAACTGTTACCGCAGCTGTAACTGCTGTAACTGTACTTCCAGGCCGCCGATTATCCCTCATCCATATTCACTGCTTGCCCCACCCACCAGTATTTCTGATTGCAGTTAGACCCCGTCCCCAGATAGCATCTGTGAGTAAGGTCTGACTGCAGCCAATCAGAGACTCTGGTGGGCAGGTAAAGCAGTGAATCTGGATGAGGGATAATCAGCGGCCCCGGAAGTACAGCTGCGGGAGCAGTTACAGCCATAGGGAGACTCGGTAAGTATGTCATGCTTTCACCCTTTACCTTCCTTTTTTTAAAAGTGATTTCCCTGGCCAATCACAGCCATGAAAATACTTGATATGTCTGTGATGAGGCCGGGATTGGGTTTTCTGTAAGCTAACACTTACTGAACATTGCTAACTTTTGAGCAAAGTATTCGGTAAGCCGAGCCCGAACGAAACTGCCAAGGCTCATACCAAATTTGAAATTGTCAACTGCAAACCAAACATGTTCACTCATTTCGATTTAAAACGTGTTATGACCTGCTGCAAAGAGGATACATAGTCAGACATCAACTTCCGGCAGCATTGCTTGGAGTCTTAGATCATTTCTTCTCGTCAACGATCTCAAGCCTTTTTTTTAGAGTGATCCAAAAAAATAAATGTGATTATTACCTTTTGACAAACAAGGAAAATCCAAATGATACAAATATTTCAAAGGCATTATGTATTCTTAGAGATACATTTTGATGCAGAGATCAGGAAAAATTTGAATTCACCTATTTAAGCATTTTTTTCCTGGAAAATTTAATACACAAAGAAGTTATTTGCTGCAATTTTGGTTTCCTTTATTATGTTCTGGGGTGTCTCTGGACCCCAGTCCATTATAAGCATAATATGGAAAAAAAATAGATAAAAATCATAATTTTCCCACTCCACTAACCTCTCTGGCCCCTCTACTACTCACTGCCACACTTCCAGTTCTCATAGGACCTTCTCATTCCTTGCTGCTCATGTTTGAATCTTCAGTCCTCTAGCATTGTGTTGGGTGTCATGGTATCAAGGAGTGTTGCCAGTAAATCAAAGAGAGGATCACAAATGATTTAATTGAAGTGATAATGTAGTCATATAAACAATTAGACACAGACACACAACCTACAATGAATGTCTACAGCAATTAAAATATTAAATGAAATCTTTATTGAAACAAGTGATAAATATAAATAAGAGGGAAGGAAGGCAAAGGTGTGGACCCAGCACCAATATCCAGGTAAAATACAAAAAATCCTTTTTCTAAGAATTCTTTTTCTTTTCATTTTCAGTGCATTAAGGTTACCTATGTATTGTTTTTCCAGCCTGCTGTTTCAGCATAAAATATTTTTAACTTGCATAAATACAGGATTCTTTCTAATTTACCTAAATATTGGTGCTGGGTCAACACCTTTACCATCCTTCACTCTTATTTTGCTGGCTAGGACTGGCGAGTGGACCGCGTGTACCCCTGGATGTTGAGGACTTAGATGACAGGTGAGCTGAATTTTTCTTCCTTTTTCCATAAATATAAATAAACATGTGATGCAGAAATCAAACGTTATGCTCAGAGTGTTTCGTGTCTGAATTAACTGCGGGACAGTTGCGCTCAGACCTACGAATGTCTGGTGCACTACACTACACACAACGTACAAGAGGGACAATGGGGACACTATAACAAGGGTGCTAGGGAGGTAGAGGATGGGACACCTCCTGCACTCACCTGCAGCTGTGAAATAAGCTCACTTCCCAGCCCTATATTGGTTCTTTCAACCCGTTGCTGAGCAACATACCTAGTGCCCTCAGTAGCCCTGCACTCACCCTCACTAGTGAGATGGCTAACAAGGAACACTAGTCCCTCTGCTGCACTAATATAACATGAAAAGAAGGAATACAGACAGGGGGAAAAAGGATACAAACACAAACTCCACAGCTGCAGCCAGATTCCAAGGCTGCAGATGGATGAGCTCCAGTCAGAACCGTAGCAGGTCCTATCCCCGAGATGGTCAGAACAGCACTGAATTCTATCACCAGCCAAGGCTGATGGTTATTTCAACTTTTATAACAGGGTTGGAGTCAGGATGGGTATTAGCATAAACATAGTCAGAGTTACAAGATTAGGATGCATCAGAGTGTAAGGCGGGCTTTGCACACTACAACATCGCAGGTGCGATGTCGGTGGGGTCAAATCGAAAGTGACACACATCCGGCGTCGCAGTCGATATTGTAGTGTGCAAATCCTTTTTGATACGATTAACGAGCGCAAAAGTGTCGTTATCGTATCATCAGTGTAGGGTCCGACATTTCCATAATGCCGGTGCAGCGACAGGTACGATGTAGTTCCTCGTTCCTGCGGCAGCACACATCACTGTGTGTGAAGCCGCAGGAGCAGGGAACATCTCCTACCTGCGTCCCGGTTGCAATGCGGAAAAACGGAGGTGGGCGGGATGTTTACATCCTGCTCATCTCCGCCCCTCCGCTGCTATTGGCTGCCTGCCATGTAATGTCGCTGTGACGCCGCATGATCCGCCCCCTTAGGAAAGAGGCGGATTGCCGGCCAGAGCGATGCCGCAGGGCAGGTGAGTGCATATGAAGCTGGCGTAGCGATAATGTTCGCTATGCCAGCAATCACAAGATATTGCTGCTGCGACGGGGGCAGGTACTATCGCGCTCGACATCGCAGCATCGGCTTGCGATGTTGCAGCGTGCAAAGTACCCCTAAGAAAAAAACAAGCAATAACTGTCATCTTCAAGCACACTACAGGAAGCTTAAGTAGGATGTGATCCTACTCCTCAAGCTGAAGCAAGTAGTTGATCACGTCTTGAGTGGCAAGCATTCATTCTCTCAGACTCTGTGGTAGCACAAGTTCTAGCCAAATTGGAAATACTGAATAGATAGTGCCTGCACTAACCAGTGATACCAGGTATAATGTCTCCTCCATCGTGAGTGTTGGCCACAGATTACACAAGGCAGCGTTTGCGATATAAGCAACCATTTGTGGAGCAGTTCCAGGTATAAATGTGACAATTTTAGTTTTGTCACATACTATACAAAAGTCGATCATATTTGCACAAATCAAGTTGTAGTGAAGTAAATGAGCTGTACCCAATATTCCCTTAGCACAGAGGGGACTTGTTGTTATTGTTCATTTTAGCAAGACTGTTTATATGTAAAACTTTGAAAACCGTATTATACTTGAAATTGTCTATTTTTGGTGTCAGTAAATTTGAAGCTGAAAGTTTCTACAATTTTATAACCATTTAGATCATTCTGTTTGTGGAAATGAATGAGTTCAGCACTCGAATGTAAAGGTTAAGTGGCAATACATTTAGGCTTTCCTGAAATATCGATCATTCTGCTTCATCTCATTTGATAACTTTGCAGCTCTATCCAATTGACAATAACAGATAGATGTTGAGTATCAAGTATATGTTATTTAATTTTCAAAAATGACTGTAGAAGTTTAGCTTTACCATCTGATTGTGCTGTTTAAATAATTAAGACATTTGCTTATGTAAGACACAATGTTGTGTAAATCCATTTATGAAAACTGTGTAGGCCATTGTAACATATAATATATCCGCCAATAAAGGTTAGTCTAGTGCCAGCCTAAAGGGTGCTTTACACGCTGCGATGTCGGTAACGATATATCGTCGGGGTCATGTCGGTAGTGACGCACATCCGGCGCCGTTACCGACATCGCAGGGTGTGACACCAATGAGATACGATCAACGATCATAAAAATGTGAAAAATCGTTGCTCGTTGACATGTCGCTCATTTTTTTAATATCGTTTCTGCTGCTGGTACGATGGGCAGCACCACACATTGCTATATGTGACACCGCAGGAGCGACGAACATTTCCTTACCTGCCTCCACCGGCAATGCGGAAGGAAGAAGGTGGGCTCATCTCCACCCCTCCGCTTCTATTGAACCCCTGCCGTGTGATGTCGCTGTGACGCCGCACGAACCGCCCCCTTAGAAAGGAGGCAGTTCGCTGGCCAGAGAGACATCGCAGGGCAGGTAAGTCCGTGTGGCGGGGACTAACGTGGTTGTGCGCCACAGGCAGCGATTTGCTCGTGTCACACAACCGACGGGGGCGGGTACGCTCGCTTGCGATCTCACTAGCGAGATCGCAGTGTGTAAATACCCTTTAGGCTAAGTTTGGGTATATTATAAACTGCCATCAGTCTTTTTATCTAGTTTATGGAGTCATGCCTTATGATTGTGCACCACTGCCAAATGAGCCTTGAAAGATTTTGTTCTCTATTAGCAGGTTCTTATCCACCCATATATATTGAGGTTTTTTAACCTCTTACTGACATTGGACGTACTGGGTACATCCTAGCTCATGTTGGTATAATCACTGCTGGCTGCTGCCATGGGAAGATTGACATAAGAATAAAAAAAAAGTTATGGCTCTTGGAAGAAGGGGAGCAAAAACCCCCCAAAAACTAAAATACGGAAAAGTAGTTAATTCAGAGTATGGCTTTATCGTAGTGTAGGAACCCAGTAATGCAGTGATGTGGCTACTGGGAAAATATAAAAATGGCCATTTTTGTATACCAAATATCTCAATGTGCTCTTATATTTTCCTTAAGCATTAAGGCATGTCTATATTCTTACAGTTATGGTTTGCATAATTTAGCATTTTAGAGTGTAACCGTCTTTTTTGACATTAGTGAACAATAGCTGCAAGCTAAATAAAATTCAATTTTATTTTTAAATTTCCCCTCTCCATTTCAGAGTTATTAACTTGTAAAGTTTAGATTGCATTTCCCCCCTGCAATAAAGGTAACATTACATTAGAAGAGATTGATTTTACTTTTTTCTTTGCATAAGATTGACCTTTCATAAGCAGGAGGCATCATTCAGGGGGAACAAAGATCACGCCGCCAGAGTCAGACTCATTGTGTGAGACATATAATGACACACAGCCCTGCTCTCTTCACTGATTTTACTGCCAGCATATACTGTGATTACAAGCAAGGAAGGGAAGTGAGCAGAGTTGTGTGTCATAACAAACACCTCTACAGCTCATCTCTCTTGGCACTGTCATCGTGGAGGAAGGTTCAGAGAAGAGTTGTGTGTCTTTACAAACACCTCTGGCAGCTTTCATGGCACTATCAGTTCCGCTCTACTATTCTTTCCCCCATGCTAACTTTCCTGAGGGGGTGCCGCAAAGCTGTTTGTAATGATACAAAGCTCTCCTCCTCTGCTTGCAATCACAGTAGATGCCAGCAATTAAATCTGTTTGAAGAATAAGTTTGTGTCATTACATGTCTCACAAAGAGAGAGCCTGATCTATTCTTCTCTGGGGTCAAGTTATTCTTTTTTTCCACTGAATGATCCCTACTGCTCATGACTGGTCCTTCAAAGGAAAAAGTAATTGCACCTTGAGACAAATCTCTGATAACGCCCCCCTGGTTGAAGGAAAACAATTGAATTCAAACTTTACTTTCTAATAGCTCTGCAATGCAGATGAAAATAATAAAAAACAAAACAAAAACATTTGATTCAGCTCTGCAGTCATTGTTTGATGTGGACAGTTCAAGGTGCTAAAACTGTTAAAAGTTTCTCTTTAATTTCAAACATTGAGACATTTAGCAGTCTGCCATGATTTGCATAGCTAAAAGTGAAAAATAGACCAATGAACAAGAGAAGTTAAATAAATGATCACTGTACGTTCAATAAACTTTGCATAAATTAATAAAAAAAATATATTTTTATGGAAGAATGTTTTTCTCCACTTATGATCCACTTCTCCTCTACCTTGCCTCCTAAATTTATGATTAACTCAGAAATACAGATAATATCTGACTTACCCAAGACAAGGCAGCCAACTCATTGAGGGATCACCCATTAAGTCTATAGAAACGAATTGGGCAAAGAGGAAGGTGAGTTGTTTCAGAATGAGAGAGACTAAGAAGTATAGATATGTAGAAAGAGTGCTGCTGCAACCCGAAAGCTTTATTCACAGCAACTTTTAGTATTGCTGCATAAGGGTATGCTCACATGAGCGTCTTACTCAGACAAGTGCAATGCGAGAATATCTCGCAATGCACTTGGACCAATGTTATTCAATGAGGGAGGCCAGACGGTCAACTTTTTTCTCATTCAAATTCTGGATGAGTGAAAAGTCGCATCATGCCACAGCTGTTAACGAGAGACATGTTTCTCGCACCCATACAAGTCTATGGGTGTAAGTGAAACATCGGACTGCACTCGGATGACATTCGAGTGAAGTGCGATAATTGCATCAGCTGACAATGGAGGAAAAGGGGACATTAATCCCTCCCTCTCCTCCGCAGCTATGATCTGATTGGATCACAGTTGCATGACACTTGGCTCACGCTGGCAGGATAGCGGAAGACAAGGGTTAGTAACATATCACATCCAATTCACTTGCATCGGAGGCCATACGATTGTGTGAATCCAGCCTAATATCTACTATACTGCTGTTGTTTCTGAAGATGTGTCACAGTTGGATAGGGAAACTTGATCTCCTTCTGTTTCTATGGGTGGTTCAATGGAGACACAATGGCTACTATTCTCCACCTATTAGCTCAGGAATACTGCTAAAGAAATGTAGAGTACAAGTCACATAATGGCCAGAAATAGTGTTGGTCCTTATATGGATATTCAAAGACAAGAATATTTTAAGTTAATGAGTCAATCAATATTACTACAAGTTTTTTCAAGAAAAATTGCTGATGACATTTTGTGATGAACCAAAAAATGAACCAAAAATTATAATTTTGCTTACTACTTTTCTATAAGGTCCTCATGAATGTTAATATTATTTCAGTTTTAAATTTATTAATTTAATTGTAGATGTTATTGCTTGCACAAGTATAAATATATAAGTGGGAAATAAAAATGGATTAACATGTTAGTGTTGGGGACATAGGGTCAAATTAATCATAGCTTTTATGCCAGTATTCTGGCATAAAAAGCTTTAAAAAGTTGCACAATTTTGGATAAACTGGGGGCTGTGCTAATATTACGGAACTTTTGGAGTTCTCTTGTCATTTTTATCAATTAACAAAGTGAGTGGAGCTGGGGTGGGATGAGAGCATGGAAACTGCCGCCAAATTCAGTTCATTATGCCAGAAATCTTACTCGAGTAAGGACTGGAGTAAAATTTGTGTTAGGCCTATTACAAATGTCCGTGCAAAACACACACATTATCCATGGATGTGTAAAAGGTGCGTATGGCCCTCCATGTGCCGTGATTTTGGCACACGAGTGTTCTCCGTGTGCTATCCATGATAACACATGGATAACAGGAACTTTATGCTTACCTGTCCCCGGCACTGCTCTCCTTGGTGCTGATATCTCCTGTACTGCTGTCTCTGGCCCTGCTGACTCTCCGCTAATGTTACTTCTGGGTCTGCAATGAATATTCATGAGCATAATTAGCCGGGCTGGAAGCAACAGACAACAGAGGCAGAAATAGCAGCACTGGAGAATGTGAGTATAGAAAATAATTTTATTTCACAGGCACCTGTTCCTTTTTTCACCGGTATGTGTCACACTAATGTCACACAGAGCACATCAGGGTTTGGGCCGTGTGACATGCGTGCTACTGGAGATAAATGGACATGTTCATGTGTGGAGCACACGAACACACGTATGCTCCACACAGACACACGGTCCATGTGAAAACACACATGTGTGCACAGACCCATTGATTTTAATAGGTCAAAGTGACACGCTCGCCCCAGGGCCGGGGGTACTCGGAACCGGGCCGGACTAGTCCGGCGATGTTAGCGGTGGCGGGGATCCTGGCAGTGTCTTTTAATAATAAGGGTAGATGAGATGATGGGAGTTGTAGTTAATATTTAGTAAAATTCGTGATGCCACCTGTGGTTTTTGCGGCTATGTGTTTCCCGGGGCAGTTGGTGATGGTGCAGCTGAAGTGATTGTGTTCCCCACAGGTGGAGCGAGATCCTGGGGCACAGTTGCAAAGTCTATTTTGGGAACCCGGTGAACTTCAGGGTGCATCTTCAGGATACGGATAATAATGAACCAACACAGTAGTTTCTTTACCTCCTTACTTTTACTCTGCAACAACCGGTGAAGTCCTGGGAGACCGGTACAGATGGTGGTAGCTATCCGGTTGGGATGGAAGCAGTTGGGGGGTATCTCTCTGGCCAGGTGAGTATTAAGGCCTTCTCCCTACGCCTTTCTTCTCTTCTACAGGACTCCCCTGCGTTAGTCCAATGGAGGCCCTCTCTGCTGGGACTTGTGGTACTACCCGTTACCCATATGGTAGGCTGCGCAGGCCTTCCCTGGTGATGCTCTGCTGGCAATGACTCAGAGTCCCTGATGTGCGGCTGTACCTTTGGGTTGTTTTGGGGCCAGGAGACCTGCAGTCCTCCTGCCCTTCGGATTCGGTTACCGGGCCTCAAGCACCCTGGCAACCACGGACTCCTATGTCCAGTTTTTGGTCTTTTCTTCTGAGGCGAGCCGGTTCTACTCCACTCTCCCAAGAATCTTCCTCTTGTGCGTCTCTGCAGACGTTGCTTTTCTGGGCTGAGCTATGTTAGCCCCAGACCCCAGCTCGCACGTCCGCACTACTCCAGATCCTCACTTTCACTCACTCCTCCCCCAGGTCAGAGCTCCCCCTGCTGACCTGAGTAGGAACTGTATAGTTTGTAGGTAATTACTTGCCAAGGGACTCCCACCTCTTGCTTCCAGGCTTAGTATTGACCTTTGTGGGACAACACTACTGTGGCAATCAGACTGCTTAGGCACCACATACGTGTGTCCATGTCTCCAGTACGTGTGAAAATGAACATCACGTACCGGAAACACGGACGTGTAAAGGAGGCCTTAAGATGCACACAGAGGTGTACACCCCTCGTCCCGCACTCCTGATTCATGAAGAGGTATTCATCTCTTCATGAATCAGGAACATCTGACTCCAGCCATCTCCTCATCCAGACTGGTGTGGACAATGCCGGTATTCATGTATTAGGCTCACAGTGTTTGCCTTTAGCACAATTGACCTTTTATTTCCAATCCAGCAGCATTGATGACTGTCTCTCATTTGTCATCCAGCTACTATTTTATATATAAACCATACATCGCTTGCATTATTTATTGCATTCTAAAAATAATAATAAAATAATTACTAGCTGACATGTAAGATTTCAAGCATTTTACACAGGTTTATAAAGATTTTACCGGTTTTGCACCCACTTGCCTTCCTTAGCCCTACAGAGGTATTTTTATGAACACATCATTATGTCACATTTGTTTTAGTTCTGCAGTAAATTTCATATGATTAATAACATCCATTGACTATAATAGAATAAGCTATTTATTTCTCATTTAGGTGATTTAACAGGATTCCAGGCAGAAAATGTCGACTAAAATACAGGAAAAATTAGAAATTTTTATTTTATTATATTCTTTGGGAAAGCAACTATTTCAAATATATTTCATTATTTGTGAACTAAAAAAAAATCTAATGTTGGATATTAAAAACAGTATATACAGTAATGTTCTATTATGTTCTCCACTAAGACAGCAGTTATTACTAAAATAGACTTTAAAAAATGTATTTATTGACATTTTAAGTGCTGAAAATAATTAATATTCTAATAACATCACACTGTAAAATATTGAGTTTAAAGTTTGTCACCCAAAAGCTCCTGATATTGGATGTACCAGTACTTCTAATTATCCAGTGCATATTCTGACTCACGCATATGTAGAACGTGATGGCGCCTGAACTAGCCGTTTCTTCCTTGATTATTTGTATTTGCCGTACTCACGTTCATATTGGTTCCTCAGATAGTTTAACTCAGCCACAATCTCATTGTAAGACGGCTCCAAGAAAAGATGAATATTTAACTGAAATCTTATATTGATAACAAAAGTAACATAAAGAGTGACTCTTCTCAGACACCATACAACATGTTACATAAGATGGCTGGTACTAACACTACATGGAGAAGAAGGGCGGGAAATGCTGACATCACAGAGCAACAGGGAGGAGGAAAGGACAAAGTACAAAGAAAGTCAAACCTTCTACCAAGGAACAGAAATATAATACACAGCAATGGAAACATTGAATAATTCCCAAATCGTGGGACATGACAGTGCATGCCTGTAAATTGATGTTCTGGCAATTTTTTCCCCAAAAATCAAAATAAAAAGCAATCCAAAAATGTTATGTGCCATAAAATGGTACCAATAAAAATGTCAACTCATCCCAGTAAAACAAGCCTCACATTACATCTGTTGTCAGAAAAATTAAAAGATTATGACTGTCAAATTATAGCCATGTAAAAACTTTTTTAAAGCATTGTTTTAGTGTGTGATAGCAGCCAAAAATAAAAAGCTGCTATAAACCCTGTGTTGCTGTAATCGCACTGAACCAAAGAATAAAAATGTGATATCACTTAAATTGCATGGTAAATTGCATAAAAAAATAAAATAAATTCTTGAACTGCTGTTTATTTGTTTATTTTGCTTGCCAAAAATTACAGTATGGCTCACATTAATTCTGTGCTCTACACTGACCGCTTACACCATGCTTTACATGTAAGCCTCTGAAATACCTGATTCAGATGGAACCCCCAATGGAAGATTCACTATAATGATACAGATGGAGACACTATGAACTTTCACTGGCCTTTAATACTGCGATGTCCAGCTTTTTAGGTGTACATAAAATCACGGTCAGCCACAGTTTTGTGCACTTCTGAAAACTTTGATATCGCTGCAAAGAAACCAGATGGAGTCCAGAGTAGCTTTCCTGTCTCATTAAAGTGAATGGAACCCTTGGGTTGCCATGTGAATCATGTCATTAGATATAAACCCCTATGTAAGTGCTCAGTGTGGAGCACAGGATAAATGTAATCCAAAATGTGATATAAAATGTTCCTAATAAAAGTTTAATCTCATTCCACAAAAAAATAAAAATAAATCAAGCCTCCACTCAGGTGCCTCATCTGTCAATCAAATTATAGTGGGCTTCCACAATACAGATAACACAAAAGCTCTGAAAAATCACCACTAAATTCCCTTAAAAGAAATCCAGCATAATCTGCACACCCAAATCCAAATACACCCCTCCCTGCTAAGCGGCACAATGTGCCTAAACCAAATCTATGGTCCACATATTTTGCGTTTCTGTACTGTGGCAAACTGGATTAATTTACCAGATGCATGTCTCTAGAAGCAAGATCTGGGTAAAATCTATGGATCCTACAATGTACAGACACTGTAATGGAAGCCTTGCATTTTTCACTCAGCAACATCCATTGCTTCTTGTTTCTGGAAAACATCCAAAGAGTAAAAATAGTCACTACATCTGATAAATTCAAAGACTTGTTTCAGTTTCAAAATGGGGACACTTGATGAGGGATTATACTCTTCTTCTACTTAAGAGCTGTGTATATGGAGTCTGCAAAGTATTCTAAGGAAACCAGTGCTCCTGGTCGATTTCAAGCACATCAGTCGAAATGTTGCTATTTTTCATCCAATGGAACAAGAATAAATATGGATTGAATTCAACCAGTGGGACGCTTTCAGCACTTTTTTCTCATGGTATGTTATATCAAGTAATCCCTTGATTTTGGAAGTGCGTCCCTATGCTGCCAAATGTGTATGGACTGCACAGGTGGTCTATATTTTTTTGACTGGGGTGCTGTGGACTCTGTTTTCTACATGTTCTGTGATCTGAGTCTCACATGTTGTTTTCTGGTTCTGCATATTAAATGTATTTTCTTTCGGCACTGCAGGAGTTAATGTCATTTTTCTCTTGCAGGTTGCTGCATACTAGTACTTCTCAGCTGCAGCCGTTTTCTGACCACTCCCCTCCTCTTTATATACTCAGTATGATCCGTCATGTGATGCCGGATATAGTTTCACTATATGTTGACCGCCTAAGGAGTGAGGAAGGTAGAAGACCTTGGTGTTTAAAGCCTGCTTTACACCATACGATCCAGCAAACGATATCGTATGTGATCGTACCCGCCCCCATCATATGTGCGTCACATTCAATTTGTTGAACGTTTCGCACAAACGAGTAACCCCCCCGTTATGCGATGTGTGCAACCCCGGGTACGATGAACAACCTGACGTTCAATTTTTAGGGATTGAACGACGTGCATGCGATGAACATTTTACCGTTCAATCGCAATCGCATGTAGCTGTTACATGCTACAATGTAACTTACGATGCTGGATGTGCGTCACTTACGACGTGACCCCGCTGACACATCATAAGATATATTGTAGCGTGTAAAGCGCCCTTAAGCCTTGCTGTTTGCTATATGGTGTTTAACTGCTCTGTTGATTGTTTATACTTGTTGTCTGCCTTACTTGTGTGTTTAGCCCTCATGTGAGCGTGCCGTGTGGTTTAGTTTTTTGTCCCCTGTTTGTTGGTTCTTGGGGTTACCACTCCGGTCCTTGCCCTCCCCAAGGGTGGTAGGAGTGGGGAGTATAGATCAGGACTGGCCAGGAGCAAGGCCAGGGTGGCGGCCCAGACGTACTCACCACTAGAGGTATTTCTGGGAACAGGGATAGCTAGGGCTGCCTAATTTAAAGGTCAGTCGAGGAGCCCCTATCCTTGATATCCCGTACCAGTTCAGTTGCACCCCATCTTCTATATCCCCAAACTGTTCCGTGAAAGCCCTATCCCCAATATTCCATACCGGTTCCATTACACTACAGTATTTTACTGATAGCAATTGTACTTAGACCAGTATATGAGGCTGGTTCCATGTCCGATTTTTCCTTGGGTAGAGTGATCCGAACAAAGTTATGGAGACTTTTCCAATAATAATCTGAGTGATGGATCAAACTTGCCAATGTCAGTTTATAAGTCAGTCAAAATATTGTAACCAATCAAAAACAAAGACGAAACTTTGACTATTTTTTTGTATGAAAAAAAAAACCTGACATCTCAATGAGCCCTAATAAAAATAAAAGTGTAGGCTCTTGGTCTAGTTTCATAAATGTTTCAGGCTGTTCTTGTTATAATACATGAAATATCTTCATTTTGTAGTGACTGAAATTTTTAACTCATATTAACTTTTATTTCAGTGGATTACAAAGATATAAACCAACACTTAAGTCTTTATTTATATTCATCCCGTTTCTTCTATTCCCACGCTCTGGGCCAGTCTACCTTTTGCAATATTCTTGAGATCAATTCAATTCCAGGTATTAATAAGATATTAGGTTCAACAGTAGCTAACTCAATAGAAATTCAGCTCAAACCAAAACCAAAAGACTGATAATTTATCACTGTAATATCCAGGGGAATCAATTAATTTCTAAAAGATTAATATTAATTAAATAGATTAACGGAAGCATTAATATGGTTTAAAATGGCAGGTAATAGTGTATTATATTTCATTATTTCAAAATACAATGCCTTTAATTCTGAAACAATTACTTGATTATGCAAAATAGAATTATGCCTATACAAAAGATTAATGTCATTCAACAATTTGTAATAGATGACTTCTTGGTGATGGTAAATCTCAATGTCCACTTGAGTCATTAAATGAAGGAGAATAACTTGTAATTTTTTTTCTCTTCAGCATAAAAACCAAATGTGCTTCCAAAACACACACACACACACATACACACACGCACACCATTATGTATATATATATACGACCTTGGTTGGCTTTGACCAAAAAAAGAACCAGGGCATGTGTTCACCTGGGTTCTTAATATGCAAGAATATAAGGGTTAATCCATGCTGCTAGCAGAGAGTAGGGGAGATAATCACTGAAGATATTATTAGTTATTCAAAAACTCCTTCTTCAGGTGAAAAAATCAATCATGTAAATTATTTATTTTTCTCCTGAAGGAGTTTTTGAATAACTCCGAAATGCGTAGAACAATAAAATCTCATGGTTTAATTCAACTGATCTTCAGTGATTATCTCCTCTACTAGCAGCGTGGATTAACCCTTCTATTCTAGTATATTAAGAACCCAGGTAAACACATGCCCTGGTTCTTTTTCTTTGTCAAAGCTAGCCAGGTGCATGTCATCAAGACCTGCAATGTTAGGATTCAACCTAATCATTTCTGGCTTTGTTACTCCCTCTCTCTATTATTCTTGCATATTATGACCATTTATATTGGGATCTGCAGCAGCCAGCACTGATCACGCGCCCTACAGTGGTTCTCAAAGATCACTCGGGAACACTGTAAATGTGGAACCGTTACTGCACTGTTGGATATACGACACATGCAGGAGAAGTAAAATTCAAGGTGGTTTAATTCAACACGTTTCGAAGTGTAGCCCCACTTTTTCATCAGGAAATCCATTAGTATGACCTGGTGATACTGGTGGATTTCCTGATGCTGGAACTATAAGATGCTGGGTTTTATGACACAATGAAAATGCGCTCCTGGTGGGCGTGCTAACATGCTAAGAGGGTGGAATGAGTGCAGGAACTAACACCCTTGTGACTAGTCCCCTCTCTCATAAGCATATCATAAAGGATCTTTAGAAATACTTTTTCTAAAGATCTCTTTATCTATGCTAGTGTATACAGGGACAGTTAGGCAGGGATAAGAAATATGCACACAGGACTGCTCGTGGTTCTGGGTGCATATTGCCCCTTACAGGTTCCCTTTAATCTGTAGTGACTGAAGCTGCTTCGTTTTGTGTGGATTCAGCCCTCTCCATACACTCACTCCTTATTCTACATGTTATGCAGTTTTAAGAATTAAAGTGTTAGCTTAGAAATAATTTGATAGTATGCAATATGCATAAGGTCTTCTTCGGATGATTATAAACCCAGATGCAACAAATTTGAATGCCATCTCTGTCTGGGGTGCAGAAATAAAGTGCTTTATTACCTACCATCAGACCAATTTTGCTGATTTTAAAACTGTCTTGAAGTCTGGAAAAAAGTCATTAGTGACTTTGATAAATAACATCTAAAGGTACCTGTCCATTTTTAGACAAGAAAGATTTAAGGAGTGATGTGAAATGAATTTCTCTGTTAAAGTTAACTTTTAATTAATCTATTTTTAACCTCTGTATAGGAAGATAATTAAATCCTTACAACCTTATGCTCTTTTATAACAAACTGTAGATTTGTACTTGTTCCTCGTAAATCGAACTGGTAAGATTGCAATCAAATACAGGTTGGCTTTGGAAAATAGAACTCATCTGAATGAATGTTTAAGCGTTGGGACGTGGATGCTGACACTGATTTGAATCCACAAAACTTTAGAATGTAATTATTGTCGCCTAATAAAATTAAGTGAACCCTTAACGGAGAATAATATAAGGATAAAGCCTGATTCCTGGAAGGGATGGCTGTTCGAATCAGTGTAGAGGAAGCATTTTAATCACTGCTACTTCTTGTGCTTCATGATGCTAAAAAAGTTAGATATAAAGATGGAGACCTTTCTAACACCCTGAAGACTTTACTGGAGAAATATTTAACAAAAAAATACTACACAGTCTCCTGGTGCATCTAAAATGCTACATAAGGTCCATTTCACACATCCGGCATTTTGCAGGATGCCGTATACGGCACGCATGCAGTACAGTACATTCATTTACAGTGGAAGCACGACCCCATGCGGTTGTGTACTTCTTGCACAACTCCATTTGTCTGCATGGTGTCGCGCTTTCACTGTAAATGAATGCACTGTACTGCATGAGTGCCGTATCCAGCATCCGGTGAAATGCCGTATGTGTGAAACGGCCCTAAGCAACAGTTCTGCTAGGGACAGCAGAATAATACTGTGTAAAAAAAAGGGGCTAGATGGGGGGGAAGTCCTTAGTGACATACTATGAGGTTAAAAGAGAGAAGATAAAATATATATATTTCTGTGCTCATTTCAAGCTATGTGAAAAAGTATAGCACAACACAGTATTCGCTCACTGCTGCCTACTTCTTTATACAGAACTCTCGAGATAGGCGTGCCGTGGGTATAGCAGATGAATAGAAAACACCAATAAGGGAATCAAGCCTATGCCAATCTCAATATAAAAATATATTTTATTCAAAAGTAAATTAAAAGGTTCAAAACCATGCATGAAACTATAACAAGTGCAAGAAAAAACGAAAGGGACACCTGGCAAACTCTGCTGGTACAGTACAAAAATATAGTATTACATGTATTAATATAAAATAATAAATAAATATAAATATTTAAATATATGGATAAATCAATTTATACCAGTAAATATAACTATACAAATCTAAAAAAGAAAGTATAGAAAAATAACATAACAGACACAAGTGTGTCAAAAATAGCATCAAAATATAGATATAAAAAAACAAGTGCCTTAATGTGAGCACAATTACCAGACCAGAGAGCCACACGTGAGGGCCAGGTTTCACCGCACCCGACGCACGTTTCGTATGAAATGCAGATGAATTCCAATAGAAGAACAATGAGGTTCTATCAGGCACCATCAGATGATGCCATCAGAATGCCCAGAGATTGCTTCTTTTCTGAAATTTGTGTCTTTATTAGTTACAAAATATCTAAAACTAAAGCATCCAATAAACTCTAATGTATTAAAAGTACTACAATAAATGTGTTTTCAAATTTAAACTAAAGTCTTTCTAAGGTAAAAAGCACATGGTTATTGTGCATTGCAACTGACATTTATAAAAGAAAAGGCAGGAAAAAACAGTAGGTCAAATAATCAGAAAATGGACTATGCAGACGAAAAGGAGTAAAAAAATGTAAACTGCTAGAGCATATTCAAGGGAATTTCTAATCTTGCTACAGCAGAGGACTTTTACATCCACAACACTGATTGAATTGTAATGTTTTTTTAAATAATAAAATGGTCCAAAAATTATCCTTGTCAGTAGCTCAGACAGACTGTTTTGTGCTACCGATATCGCTGGTGAAGGCACCCGCCCCCGTCGTTTGTGCGTCACTGGCAAATCGCTGCCCGTGGCGCACAAAATCATTTAGAGCCATCACACATACTTACCTGCCTAGCGACATCGCTGTTGCCGGTGAACATCCTCCTTTCTAAGGGGGCGGTTCGTGTGGCATCACAGCGACGACACTAAGTGGCCGCCTAATAGAAGCGGATGGGCGGAGATGAGCGGGCGTAACATCCCGCCCACCTCCTTCCTTCCTCATTTCCGGCGGCTGCAGGTAAGCTGCAGTTCGTCGTTCCCAAGGTGTCACACGTAGCGATGTGTGCTGCCTCGGGAACGACGAACAACCTGCGTGCTTAACAATCAACAATTTTTTAAAAAGGAACGACATGTCAACGACGGACAATAAGGTCAGTATTTTCCATCGTTAACAGTCATTCCTTGCTGTCACATGCAACGACGTCGCTAACGATGTCGGATGTGCGTCACGGAATCCATGAGCCCGGCGATATATCGTTAGATCCGTCGTTGCGTGTTGCGTGTAACGGGGCCTTAACTCAAACTGATGGAGTCATTGATAAAAGTATCATCTTCCTCTGATTGAAATGAGTGATATACCATGTATTACATAATGCACTATATTTCCTTTGGTAGCACTACTTCTAGACAGGTGGTGCCAATTGTGCTGCAGTTGCTTCTGCTGCTGCCAGTGGCTCTCACATTCTTTTACACTACCACGTCCATTGTTGTTGCCACTTATACCATAACAGTACATTTTGTATTTCTTACAGCCGTGGATAATCCCTCCTGATTGGGTGCACTATGCCAGGCAATATTATAGACTTAATCATTATGGAGAAGCCTGCACAGTTGCAAGTGATTTCATGTGAACCATTTGTGACTAGTGATGAGCAAACCCGAAATGTAAAGTTCGGTGTCTGTGCTGAATACGTTATGTTCGGTGCTTAACACTGAACACAGAATTTTGACTGTACGTACCTTTCCTGTTTGGGTTTGTCACCAAATAAACCTCTGTTGAAAAATTTCAGAGCAGCCAATATGCAAGCTTTTAGGCTGTGGCACTCCCGGAGCCATCACAGCCATGCCCACGTATTGGCATGACTGTAATTGGTCAGGGAGATCATTGTAAAGAAAAAAAAAAAATCTAAAAATGGAAGTTAAATGGTAGTAAGAGCAGGATACTTATACATATCATGTTTCCCAGCATGTCCTGGAGGATCACCCTGCAGTCAGAATCTCTTCTGGGTCTACTAAATAAGGTTCATGAATTTTTACTGCTTCCCCCGCCCACCATCTATGCCAGTGTCTGTGAATGGTTGCAGACTGTTATGCATTCCCCCCACCCTTTGTCCACATCTGTGATTGGTTGCAGTCAGTTTGCTGTATAGAAGTGTAAAAATGAATAAATAATTAAAAAAAATGATTTAGGCTTCCGCTATATTTTGATATCCAACGTAGGTAAAGTAACAACAGCAGCCCCCACCAGTGAGCTTTATTGTGGCTGCATATCAAAATAGAGAGAAAAAAAAAGTACGGTACCCCCATTTTTTTATATCCAGTCACGGTAAAGCAGACAGGTGGGTGCTGGTATTACCAGGATGGGAGGCAACATGGATTTTGTTCCCCCCAACCTAAAAATACCTGCCCACAGCTGCCAAGAATTGTCACATCCATTAGATACAACAATTTCAGGCTTTCCCCTGCTCATCCCTTTTGCACTGGTGCAGTGACAATTGGGGTAATAAGAGGTTAATAACAGCTCACAGCTGCCACTAAGCTCTAGATTAGTAATTGGTGCTGTCTATGAGACACCCCCATTACTGATCTTGTAAATGAAAAGAAATAAAAACAAACACTGAAAAAATCATCCATTATTTTAAATAAAATACACACACCATTTTTCACCTCTTTATTAAGCCCCAAAACACCCTTGAAGATCTGACGTAATCCATACGAAGTCCCATGACATTCCTCAGCTCTGGAAAACATGGGTAGTATAGCTATCCTGCTCTTACTTCTATTTAACTTTCACCAAAGCCCCTAGTGCTTACTATGTAAATTTTACAGCCCCAAACATCTCGTCCTCATCGACTTGTATGGGGTTAATTGTTCACGGTTACGTTCAGTGTCAAGTTCACTCCCTGATCCCGATTTTTTTTCCCGCGCTGGAACCCCAATATCCACGGGTCTGCTGATCACTATTTTTCAGTGAGTAAGAATTCTTCAATTTGTAAAAGGGTGGCAGGCATTTTTTGGGTGATTTGTGAGAATCAAATTGCAAATTATATGAATTCACCTGAACCTGCAAATTTTATTAAATTTTACTTACATTTGATTTGCATCAACTCAATCATATTTATTGCCTATAAACCGTATATATATATATATATATATATATATATATATATATATATATATATATATATATATATATATATATATATATATATATATCTATATATCTATATACAATACAGACCAAAAGTTTGGATACACATTCTCATTCAAAGAGTTTTCTTTATTTTTATGACTCTGAAAATTTTAGATTTGCATTCAAGGCATCAAAACTATGAATTAACACATGTGGAATGAAACACTTAACAAAAAAAGTGAGAAACAACTGAATATATGTCTTATATTCTAGGTTTTTCAAAGTAGCCACCTATTGCTTTGATTACTGCTTTGCACACTCTTGGCCGGGGCACTCTATAAGGGCTTCTAGTATTCTGGGGGGACAGACTAAGCTTACAGATTAGAAATATTCAACATGATGCTCACCTTTAATAGTGATAATACTCTAAACTAGAGATGAGCGTACCCATGGAAGTTTGGGTTCTGTGGGTTCAGCCAGATTTTAGATAAAGTTCTCTTCTGGACCCGAACTTGACCTGAACCCCATTGGAAGTCACTGATTGGCAGTTTGACTCTCCGCCCACATAAAGCCAGTGATAAAAAGAGCACCTTCGAGGGAAGGGAAGGCTTTTAAAAATGTGTTTTTGTGAACACTACATTTGACAAAGTTGATTTTACCCCAGTGCAAGCCATTCAAACACTGCAAGTGTCAGGAGTGCTAAGCTGGTCCTAAAGGTACCGTCACACATAACGAGATCGCTAGCGAGATCGCAGCTGAGTCACGGTTTCCGTGATGCAGTAGCGATCCCGTTAGTGATCTTGTTATGTGTGACACCTACCAGCGATCAGGCCCCTGCTGTGAGATCTCTAGTCATTGCAGAATGGTCCAGGCCATTTTCTTCAAAGGCGATGTCCTGCTGGGTAGGACACATCGCTGTGTTTGACACTGTGTGACAGGGTCACAGTGACTGCTGAGATCGTTATACAGGTCGTTACTGTGACCTGTATTGTTCCTGCATCACTGGTAAGATCTGACTGTGTGACATCTCACCTGCGACCTCCCAGCAACTTACCTGCGATCCCTATCAGGTCGCATCATTTTCGGGATCGCTGGTAAGTCGTTGTGTGTGACTGGGCCTTAAAACTGTGGCCCCTGCGCTCACCCTGACCCTGGAGGTAACCTTGATGGTAGGGAGGTCCAGGTCACCACCCTGGCCCTGTCTCCTATCCGGCCCTTTGCTAATACTTGTCCCCAAACCAGCAACCCTGAGATGGGCAGAACACAAAGTAATAACCTTCCAAAGACACAGACGAGGGGATAAAACTGAAAAATAGTCACACCGCAAATAACCACAGAGGAGAGACAAAACGACACCAGAGGGAATAAACAAAAAGGTAGTAGTAATTCATACAAGGGTACTCACAAACAGAACAAACAATGAATAGCTGGTCATCAAATAGAAGAATGCCACAAACGCTGGGATATTGCAACTGCAAGCAGAAACAATCTTCGGCAATGGTACAGAAAACTCCCCAGACTTAAGTAGGAGGAGACCAGCTGGAAATGGTGATTAGCAAACCTGGTTCACTGAGAAGCCAGTCACTGCTCCAGGAGGCATTAACTCCTATCATACCAGAAGCAGTGGTAGATAAAACAACCGACGCCTGACAGAACAGAGCTAGTAGCAGAAACCAGGTACTAGATAACTGTGGGTGCCAACCGGAATGATGCATGGTAGTGTTATGATTCAGGCCAGCTTTTCCCTGCTGATGGTTACACCTAGCTCTGGCCTGGTCATATCAGGGGTTAACTTCCCTTGCCTCGTTCTAGATGCCAGTACGCTACATATTGCTTCTCTACCTATGGCTCAGTGCCAGTGATATTTCTGCCTTGCAACTTGTATACTGGCTCTGGTAAGTGTTCCCAATATGTTCTGCCTCCCTGCTACTATGTCCTGACTTTGACCCTCCCCGTTTGTCTGCCTGTCCCAGTCCCTGACTTCCCTCTCTTGTCTGTTGTTTGTGTTTCCCTCTGCATACCTGATCTCCCGGCTTCTGACTCGGTTCTACTTTCTTCTTGATATTGATCCTCCCTTTGCAGTGACTCGACTTTCCTTGCAAGACCCTGACTGTTTGACTACTCTTTTGTCCCCTGGTGATTCGCCTGTTAACATTGCTGAAGTTACTCTGCTGTACTTCAGCCTCCTTTCCGTTACAGTGTTTCTTTGTCTCTCCTTCACTACTTTGCTACCACCTAATGGGAATTACGCTGTACTGCGTTTTACAAGCCTTTGTGAGCGTGATAGGTAGGTTGTGTAGTAGTGATCCGTAAATGTGGTTCTGCACCGTGCATGACAGCAAGTGGCTTGCACTGGACTGAGTACTGAGTGTACCCGAGCACAGTGATGCTCACTCAAGTGATTTGCATATGTAAAGCACCCGAACTCCAAACCTTAACACTGATTTTTTGTAAAGTCTGTGTTCGGTACAAACTTTAATGTTTGCGTCCGCTCATCTCTATACTTAACTAATATTTTTCTGTAAGTGGAAATCTGTTTAGCGCCTGCATAAAACATTTCAGCATATTAAATTAACTCACAATGTATGTACTGTATCTTATGGGCATTCAGCTCACTGTCATTATTTTCCTCAATGTAAAACACAGAATAGATATGAGAAGTGGTGAATATAATTATGCTGTTTTCATTTTTCTCTTTCTGCCATTCACATCTTAAGTACTGTTCTGGAATTGGCTTGTTTTGTACTATATTCTATGTATTCACCAGATAAAAATGGATAAAGGATAAAATAGACTTATCCAATGTATTTGTGACGAGCACAATAAGGACCTAACAAGAAATCATATTTTGTGCACAATAATGCTTCCATACTAACAATGAATCTATATGCAAATTGTTCCGTGCAATAATCAGCACAGCAGGGAAGGGCTTATAGAGTACTTGCCTATTTTGTTCCTTTTTAGCATTATCTTTCTAAAAGACTAACCTTCGTGATGTTTATTCAATGCACCATTGTCAGTACAAGCACTTCTAGCACAAACAGGATAAAACTATAAGTAACCCTCCTTTCAACCATACAACTTGAGTGAGTAACAAAAGGTTGCAACTAATTATTTTGAAAGTATTTGTTGCAATCTTATAATGAAATAGTCAGACACTCGTGTTCTATCCTTATACATCAATTTATCCCACCTCCAATAGAAAGCTTTATGAAATTTGTCCTTTTTCATTATTATCTGCCTTGTGTGGGTTAAAAAAAAAATATGTCTTTATACTGAAAATGAGCCCTTTAATACATTTTTAACAGTTTGCCGAACACAATTATACTGTAAGAGCGGTAACATGATATTTACACCCGTAACTTAGATGGTCCCCCTTGTCGTCAAAATGACCACTATTCTTTTATTCTCTGCATCTTGTATGGAGAAGTGTAATGGTTCGGGGTTCCCCTGGGCCTCAAACTGCTCCTGTCTCGTCCTTATCTAATGCATTGTGGTCGGACGATTCCTCAGCGCCACCGGTCCGTAGCTCCAGGCGTCTGGCTGAGAGGCATCAGGTGTCCAGCCATCCTGACCCTAAGGCGGGCTTTGCACACTACGACATCGCAGCCCGATGCTGCGATGCCGAGTGCGATAGTGCCCGCCCCCGTCGCAGCAGCGATATGTGGTGATAGCTGGCGTAGCGAAAGTTATCGCTACGCCAGCTTCACACACACACTCACCTGCCGTGCGACGTCCCTGTGGCCGGCGACCCGCCTCCTTGTTAAGGGGGCGGGTCGTGCGGCGTCACTGCGACGTCACACGGCAGGCGGCCAATCAGAGTGGAGGGGCGGAGATGAGCAGGATGTCAACATCCTGCCCACCTCCTTCCTTCCGCATATCCTACGGAAGCCGCAGTGAGGCCGGTAGGAGACGTTCCTCGCTCCTGCGACTTCACACACAGCGATGTGTGCAGCCGCAGGAGCGAGGAACAACATCGGAGCGTCGCGTCAGCGTAATCATGGATTACGCCGACGCTGCACCGATGATACGATTACGACGCTTTTGCACTCGTTAATCGTATCATCCAGCCTTTACACACTGCGATGTCGCATGCGATGCCGGAAGTGCGTCATTTTCAATTTGACCCCACCGACATCGCACCTGCGATGTCGCAGTGTGCAAAGTGCCCCTAAGTCCCCATTTTGCCCTACCATGCATGCACAAGTTCCCGCTGCCTTTCCAGGCTCTAAGAGCAGGATTCCCACTACTGCGCATGCGTGTGACGTCACCAATGGTGCGGTGGCCGCTGATTGGTGGTTGCGGACATCACCGATGACGCGGCGGTCGCTGATTGTCCATCGATGTTGTTAGTGGTGATGTGGCGGCTGGTGTGTGGCCGCGGCCAGTGCCATTGCTATCTGGCGTCTGGCTTGTGGCAGGGCTTAGGCTATAAAAGACCTTGGGTGACACCCATCGGCATGCGAGTGTCATTTTTCATGTCTATCGGCTCAGTCAGCAGGCTGAGCTGTGTGCGGCCATTGCGCCAGAGAAGCCTGCAGTGTTTGTGGCAGGCTTGTGTGTGTGCAAGAGCAGTAGGCAGAGCTAGGCATTCAGTGCTTGTCGTGCCAAGACACCCGCCGCTCAGCACACCTAGGGTCAGCTTACCCGCTCCTGTCCTACTGTTCCCCAGGTACCCCAGTGGCATTAACTGAGCTGCCTTCCCGATCTGATCGTGCCCCCTACGCACGTGACCGATACATCATACCCTGTGCAGTTAACAGGGACAATTCATACGTGGAGATGTACAGTTTAACACCACCGTCTGTTCTGTTGTACCTCTCTGAAGTTGTTACGTCTGACCACCTGTCTCCTAGTGGCTTTGTCATCTGCCCAGAGGACCTGGGGGGATGTTTGGGCTATTATTAGTTTTGCTCCAATCATCCCCCCCACGTAATAAGAAGCTTGGGGCTTTTGGTGGAACGTGTCAGAGATTATGGTTTTAGACAGTTGTGGAAAAAAATGCTGCAAAGTCAAAATGCTTTAAAAAATTTGAATTGAATGAAGTGAAGTGAATTCAAGTGAATTGAAGACCTATCTGATTCCTGTAGCCCCTCAACAAATCTGGTAAACCTTTCACATGAGCCTCTCCACAGGATGAAGATGTCATCTATGCATCGCGCCAAGATTGCTATCCCCTGATTTCCATTTGTGTTGTTGTCTGTTAGGACACATGTCTTCTACTACCAGCCAAGAAACAAATTTGCATAAGTGGAGGCACAGTAACTGCACATAGAAGTGCCCCTGAGTTGATGGTAAACCCTTTCATTGAAAGGTGGAATTTTCTAGTTGGGGAGACCCTAAAGAGATTGTGACTCTAAATTGTTGTGAGCGTAATACTGACAACTAGTTCCTAGAAAGTATTCCACCACTTCTATTCCCCTATACTGCAGCATGAAAGAATAGAGAGCCTCCACATGAATGCTAGCTAAACATATGTCATTATCACCAACTGAGAATCCATCCAATCTCTAGAGAACATCTGTGGTGTCTCTTGTGTAGAATGGTAATTCTAATTTTAAGCCCCATCCAGTATAACTGGGAAGCTTTTTGGGGTACTGAGGAACATTACTGGCAGTCTTAGATTTGTCTCCTAATATCCTTAAAGGTTTTTTTTTTTTTTTTAATTTTAATATATATTTATAACTTATATTCAAATACTTCTCTCTTGCTACATACACACTCCTCATTTCCTATGGGGTGTCGGTACATTTTTTGGCTCTTTTTTTTCTGACATCTAGGAAAGGATTATAAGAATATGGAAGAAATTATCTGAACAGGTGCAAGACAGCAAAATGTCATATTAAAATGTGTCAAAATCAATTCCCCTGAAGCCATACTGAGTTTCAGATGTGCTGTAAACAGGTGCCAGGAATGCATCTTACAACAAAAGTAACTCAGTGGTGAAGTATACTTTTTTTCACTATGTGGTAAAGGAAAGATGGGGAAGGAATGGGTAACCAAAAAACAGTACAGCAATTAAAGGAACAACACTTCCGGACACATTGGCAATAATCACAGTTGGCAATAATGAGAGTTGCAAGGTGGGAAGTAATGGCCCAGCTCACTTGAACGCTGCACTGGACCAAATGTTTGTCTTTGTTTCTCAGTGTCCAATCTTCGGTGCTTCACCACGGAGTCTGGTTCTCCTATTCTGATAGTGTATTTGATGTTCAGTCTTTGGGTTCTTCTTTCAATGTATTCAGTGCTTGGTCTTTGGATTATCTGATGAAAATGTGAAGCAGAAATTTCTATAAATGCCTAGTTTGACACCACAGTCACATCCAGTGTAATGCTCACTGCTGATATGTATGAGTCGTCGAGTGGAAGTTGACCCACTGGATCAAAGGGGGATCAGGGCTTACCCATTAGTGGGAGGGACTTGACTAAGCGCCCACCTTGAGGCAGACACCAGGTACCACTCCCAGGGCAGGGACCGGGACTGTGGCAGCTGACCTCCAGGACAGGAGATGAACTCAGGGATGGACACCGGTGCAGGCAGGTGCAGGCAGGATGGCTGAGGTAGACAGGGAAGTGGGTACAGACAGGTATGGTGGGCACAGAGACAGATAGGTATGGAGGATGAGCACAAGTACAGGTGATGGACACAGGGATAATGGGACTTGACAACTAGAATAGCACACTGGAAGGCTGACTAACTAAGGATGTTATACAGGCACCTCCCCAAGTGGGAGGGTGCCTTAAATATATAGTGCCTCTCAGCCATCTGCTGAGAGGCATTTCTGGCAAATGGTGCACCAGCCCTTTAAGAGGAGGGTCGGTGTATGCGCGCACCATAAGTGCATTCCCACAGCATGCACAGGCTCTGAGGTGAGAAGAGAGCACACAAGGATGGCCACAAGACAGTGGGGAGGATGCCACCCAGCCATGGCGGTAAGTAAGTTGGCATCTCTGCAGGGACGCCGCTACTACATACAGTCAGAGCTAACATTTTCATTTTTAGCTTATTGACTGATTGATCAATACAAAATAAGTGATGAAAAAAGAAGATAATAAGTCCTAAAATGAAGATGATTCTAAATACTTTTGGAAAAAAAAAAAGCATTGAAAGTATTAACATTTCCTTTCCCACTTTAAACATGCACAGATCAAACTCTGTAGAGACACAGAACTGGCAGAATTAAATAAATAGATCAAAGCATAGTGGAAAGCTAAAATTCATGACATTGCTATAGACAATGATTAAAGAAGGAAAATCTTTTTACTTGGAACTTAAATAGCTATGTTCAGTATGGCTCTTTTCCATAATAAAAAATCATTATGCTGCAAGCTGGTTCATATTGAGGGAGACCAAACCTTTGTGACTCTCGGATTCAATGACTTCGTGGATTTCAAATGCTTTTTGTGCATAAGGTAAATACAGAGGTAAATAAGTGAAACCGCTATTGATAGCTCCAGCTTTAGACGGATAAATGAAAGCAAAGCGAGCTCTATTGAGAGATTACATTGGGTTATTCATGTTTATTTTCAGTGTAGTGAATGTCTGAATTTGTGAAATGTTACACTATCTGCCAATTTTCTGAATATATTACTCCATTCTTATAATTATTATTTAAATATGCATTCTGAGCGAAGCCTGTATGGTAACAAATAGAGCTGAAGGCACTTTGTGTGCTGCAATAAAGTTTCCATATGGTATCATTGTACAAATATAATCTGCTATGTTATTAGGAAATCAATGTTAAATAACCTCATTACGTGCTACGGTAGCTGTATTTTGGATCCATCTAATTTAGGGGTGTTAAAAAGGGGTTATCGTGTTAGTTATGTTCTTTAATAGAGATTATAGAATCTGCAGAGATTCAAATGTGGCAAATCACACAAACTGAATGTTCTTCATTCAGCTACGTGTGTCTTCCTAGACCCCAGAACATAATAATCAGATGGGAAAAAATAAAATAAAATGCACATCACTGCTTATCTTTAATAAAAAAAATATATTATATTACTAGCCCACCAAATGCCTCGTGGTATCTCAACTTCCTGTCTGCATGCAGGTTCTAGTACCTCACCTACCTGTCTGCCTGTGGTTTCCAGTATCCCAGCTACCTGTCTGCCTGTGGCTCCCAGTACCTCAATTACCTATCTGCCTGCTCTCCATGTAGCTTAACCACCTTTCTGACTGTGGCTTCCAGTACCACTAGTAACAGTCTATCTGCTTGAGATCTATGGTCCCTCAGTTATCTGTATCTGTCTGCTGCAACAATGCCCATTACCCTTAGGGGTGCTTCACACACAGCGAGCTCGCTGCCGAGATCGCTGCTGAGTCACGCTTTTTGTGACGCAGCAGTGACCTCATTAGCGATCTCGCTGTGTGTGACACTGAGCAGCGATCTGGCCCCTGCTGCGAGATCGCTGCTCGTTACACACAGCCCTGGTTCGTTTTCTTCAAAGCCGCTCTCCTGCTGTGACACACAGATCGCTGTGTGTGACAGCAAGAGAGCGACAAATGAAGCGAGCAGGGAGCAGGAGCCGGCGTCTGACAGCTGAGGTAAGCTGTATCCAAGATAAACATCGGGTAACCAAGGTGGTTACCCGATATTTACCTTAGTTACGAGCCTCTGCAGCTCTCACGCTGCCTGTGCTGCCGGCTCCGGCTCTCTGCACATGTAGCTGCTGTACACATCGGGTTAATTAACCCGATGTGTACAGCAGCTAGGAGAGCAAGGAGCCAGCGCTAAGCAGTGTGCGCGGCTCCCTGCTCTCTGCACATGTAGCTGCATTACACATCGGGTTAATTAACCCGATGTGTACTGTAGCTATGGTAGGAGAGCAAGGAGCCAGCGCTCAGTGTGCGCGGCTCCCTGCTCCCTGCACACACAGCTGTGCGCTGGTAACTAATGTAAACATCGGGTAACCATACCCGATGTTTACCTTAGTTACCAGTCTCCGCAGCTTGCAGACGGCAGCTCCGTGCAAGCGCAGCGTCGCTTGCACGTCGCTGCTGGCTGGGGGCTGGTCACTGGTCGCTGGTGAGATCTGCCTGTTTGACAGCTCACCAGCGACCATGTAGCGATGCAGCAGCGATCCTGACCAGGTCAGATCGCTGGTCGGATCGCTGCTGCATCGCTAAGTGTGAAGGTACCCTTAGGGCGGCTTTGCACGTTGCGACATCGCACGTGCGATGTCGATGGGGTCAAATCAAAAGTGACGCACATCCGGCGTCACTTGCAATGTCGTAGTGTGTAAAACCTTTTTGATACAATGAACGAGCGCAAAAGCGTCGTTATCGTATCATCGGTGTATTCTCCGACATTTCCATAATGCCAGTGCTGCGACAGGTACGATGTTGTTCCTCATTCCTGCGGCAGCAAACATCGCTGTGTATGAAGCCGCAGGAGCGAGGAACATCACCTTACCTGCATCCTGGCTGCTATGAGAAGGAAGGAGGTGGGCGGGATGTGTACATCCTGCTCATCTCCGCCCTTCCGCTGCTATTGGCCACCTGCCGTGTGACGTCGCTGTGACGCCGCACGGCCCGCCCCCTTAGTAAGGAGGCGGATCGCAGGCCAGAGCGACGTCGCAAGACAGGTGAGTGCATGTGAAGCTGGCATAGCGACAATGTTCACTACGCCAGCTATCACAAGATATCGCACATACGATGGGGGCGGGGACTATCGCACTCGACATCGCAGCATCGGCTTGCGATGTCGCAACGTGCAAAGCCCGCCTTAGGCTTGGATGACCAACCTCACTAGGTGAGCCTAACAAGTCAAGTATAATTTCTTTTTAATAACAAAGGCACTGAACCACTCTGCTCCTGCTCACCTATCTATTATACTGCATGCCGGAAACAGATTGGCAGATTTTCAGACAGACTGATGGCTATTAGCAGGAACACGGCATAGAAAACGAGATGAAGTTCAAAATATCTATTATTGGTAGACTGCATCATTCCAAAAGAGTACAGCAAGGTACAGTGCATGAGTATTGTGAGAGTTCCAGAGTAGAGATGAGCGAACCTGTTCGGTAAAGGTTCACCAATTCAAATTCGGCACAAGTGTTAGCATGTTCGCTTGGGCTCTTTAACACCAAGCACTTTCTCCAAAAGTTAGTTAGCTTCTGTTTTGTTTGGTTTCTGCCCTTGAACACTGGCCATGTTTCAAAAAATGCTTTTGTAATAGCATTTTCAGCTTTTGTAAGGATTGTAGTGCTGTCTGATGTGGCCATGTGTAAAATCAGTGGAGGAGGCAGGGAATCTTGACCGTGAGAAACCTTTTGGTGCACAGCATCATGCACCCTTAACTTTATTTCCTTTTGTTCCTGCAGCCAATCACGGAGCAGCAAACATCCACAAGGTTTAGACACAAGGACTTCCGTAATTGGCAGCCTAAGTCACATGTCTGTCTGCATATAAATTGCGGACATGTTGCATTGGTGCCATTTTGTGAATGTGAAACGTTAAAGAAGGTACTGCCACGGGTGCTGCTAAACAGTTAGCTTAGCTAGTGGATTAATGCCAGATAGTTGAGATAGACATGAGAGCGGTAGTTCAGAATAGGGGCGTGCAATGAAGAGAAAAGTGTGTGTGTGCCACAAATTGCCACATTTCATGATAGAAATAGGAATTGGAACTTGTAGTGGCTGCTAAAGAGCTGTCAGTGAAGCATCTAAATAGGTATTGCTATGTATTACTGCCTGCTCAAACTTACACAAACACATTTATAGGTATTGCTAGTTAGCAGTGCCTGGCCTAAAAAGTTGCTAGGGAAGTATGTAAAAAATGGTTCTTGCCAATTTTAATTGCCTGCTCAAAATTATGCAAATAAATTTATAAGTATTACTAGTTAGCAATACCTGGCCTAAAAAGTTGCTAGGAAAGTATCTAAAAAGTGTTTCTTGCCAATTTTAATTGCCTGCTCCAAATTACACAAACAAATTTAAAGAAATTGCTAGTTAGCAGTGCCTGGCCTAAAAAGTTGCTAGGTAAGTATCTAAAAAGTAATTATTGCCTATTTTAATTGCCTGCTCAAAATTATGCAAACACATTTTGTCATGCTCCCGATGCCTCAGCACCGCTCCTTACCCACTGAGCCGGTCTCCCCATCCAGGCACCGCTCCTTACCCATTGATCCAGTCTCACCATCGTACCACTGCTCCTTGCTCACTGATCCAGTCCAAGTGTCCGCCGGTCACGGCTGCCGCTCCCGCTCATGCTCCCCTGCTTCCTGTTCCTGGTCTCTGGAGTCTGACTCTGAGTCTTAGACACATGTTTCTGTATAGTACCGGGCCGCGCCCACTTTCCTGGTCTTATAGGCCCAGCACACCTGAAGCAGGATATTGCATAGGGCTGTGCTGGGTATATAAGACTGGCCTTTCCATGTGGGCGGGGCCTGATTAATGTGTCTTGTAAAGAAGTGTCTTGGAAGGACGTGTCCTAAAGCATTGTCTTTTGAGCTAGGTGCTCAGGTCTCCTTGTGCCCTGTCATGTTTTACTGCTTGTCCTTGCTACCTGGTACCTGGGCCTGTATCCAGTACTGTCTAAGGAACCCCGAGACCCTGGTGACCTGGTTCTACCCATCCCTGCCACGCTAGTGCTCCGGCTACCCTGTACCCTGCCCTCTGATTGGGTGCTCGGTCCAGTGGATCCACCTCCTGGGCCTACCAGTCCTCCTGGCCCTCACACATTTATCAGTATTGCTAGTTAACAGAGCATGGCCGGCTGGAAATTTTCAAGGCAACTAGCTAAAAAGTTCTTTTTGGCAATTTTAATTGCCTGCTCAAAATTCCCGTCAAATATATTTATAGCTATTGTTATTAGTGCATGCTGTAAATTTGCTATTGAACAAGCTAAAAAGGTCTTCTTGGCACTTTTCTGTGTCTGCTCCAAATTACGCGGTGAACCCCATTTGCTGGTAGTGGTACTTTTTAGTGCCTTCACAGTATTGCCAACTCAGGAAGGAAACAAATCATTTATCTTTTGTGTCAGGTGTCTGACAAGTGTGGGAGTAGGTTTGCAAAACATCTTAAAGGGATCATCAACCATGAGTGGTAAATCACGACGAGGTTGTCGTGGAAGGGAGAATAGGCTGTTGTAGGTACATGTGTGGGAAGTTCTGTTAGTTAAAGGTCTAGTGAGCAAATACCCGCTTATCCTTTCCCAAAAGAAATGAGATCAACCTCCGTTGCTGGACAGCCTACTCCATTAGATTTCCTTGGCAGAAGCACATCGCTGCAACTTTGAAATGAGGCTGATAAACAGCAGGTGCTGGAGTGGATGGCAAGCACTTCATCAAGCAGCCGCTCCTCCTTTTTCTGCACCTCAACATCACACACAGTTCATTCCTCAGAGGTGCCACCTCAATTACACTTGTCTGCACCTGCTTCACAAATTGCCAACCAGCAAACTGACTGTGGGGAACTCTGCATGGGTGAGTCACAAGAGCTGTTAACAAATTCTTTCCCATGGGCATCACAGGTCCACTCTCAAAGATTCCCAGACTAAAAAGAAGGAAAGCATCTGCACCAATACCCAAAATCCTTGTCAATTGGATCCTGGTCCAGACAAAGTAGGATCCCGACAGTCTTCAACTGATAACTCCTAGGGGTGGAGGTGAGGATGATGAGACTCTTAAAACTGAGGTACAACAAAGGGGGGGAAGCCAGCACTGCCTGAGAATGGCATGCAAAAAAATTTTTTAGTGTAAATTCACAAATATTCCAACTGTATTGTCGCGGGCGGAGGAGGGGACGATGCGCTCTCCCACTGCTCGGGTCCGGCTGCCGCTGCTGCTGCGGCCTCTGCTGCTCGGTGGCTCGAGCGATGGGCCGGATCCCGGGGACTCGAGCGGCACTCCTCACCCGTGAGTGAAAAGGGGATTGGTTTTGGGGATTTTTTGTCCGTGACGCTGTAACGGGGTGCCAGGGGTGCCTCCGGCCTTGTAGTCGTGGCCCTCGGTATCAGGCTTACCCCTGGTTCCACCGTCACTATGGGGACAGGAGCTAACTTGGTGGGGCAGAGTGTGGTCGTGGTGCAGATGTTGTCCGGCGCACAAACACTCTTCAGGCAGGGTACAATGCGATGAACAAACATTCTTTTATTCTTCACAGTTAAAAAGTCCAGACAAAGCAATCCGGTCAGCAATAAATCTGGCAGATGACAATTCCTGTGGAGCTGGGGACACCCTGACCAAACGTCACCTCGGGTGGGGATATGCCCTCCGTACTCTACTTCCTTCGGGCACCCACTATTCAGCCAAGCATACACCGGACCCACACCGGCAGAATAGGCTCTGAGGTTACGTCCACCTCCTCCTCCTCTGGTGTCCCTTGATGTTCCGCTCACACACTCTGCCCGACGTGCACGCACTGCTGCCCCGGATGCTACTTCTCACAAAGTCCCGAACAAAGCCATAAAGGTGCTGAGACGCTTTCTTAGCTGGGGGAAGCCTGTCCTTGCGTCCCCTCCAGTGGTGATGTGCCTGACTACTCCACTTCGCCCGGCTCCCACTGCTGGCTTCCCACAGTCCGGACCCACACCGGACTGCTTCACACTATGAGGTTCCGCTCGCTCCTTTTCTCACCGGCTTCCCTGATTTCCAGCTCCCTTCTTTCTTTCTTGCTTTCTGCCCACTCAGCTCCACACTCTGCCCCGGCTCTGCTGCTCCGCTCCTGTCCCCGAGACAACTGCTTGTCTTACACACTTCCTTTTTCCTCCTAAGCTGCCAGCTCCTCCCCCTTCCCTGTCACTGTTACCAGGGGAACCACTCACTACACTGGCACCTAGGGAGTACCCTGACTCAGCATACATGCATACACAAATAAAACATTTTTATTAATAACATTTCCGGGTTAACTATGCTCCCTTTTGCAGGGGGTCTGCTCACCCACTGCATACCTCCCCTCTTAAAACCCGAGCCTCCCGGCAAGGCTCTTAAACACATAAACACATAAAAACCTTTTGGGTCAGTCCTCAACAGCGGCACCAGTTCAGCGGCGCTCCCGGTCTTGGATAGCGCCCGGAGGCTCAACAGCGCTCCCGGTCTTAGATGGGCGCCCGGAGGCTTCGATAGCGCTCCCGGTCTTTGCTGAAGGTGCCCGGAGGCTTCAAGAGCGCTCCCGGTCTTTGCTGGAGGGCAACAGGCCCGTCAACGTTAAAGAAACTTCTGCCGGCTGAACGGCGCCGGACTTAAACAACAGATCAGCAGTGGTGACTTACTCTGGGGGCCAGGCCCGCTTCCATTCTTCCGCTTGAGCCTGTATGTATGCCCCCAGCGATTGTCCCGGCTGCCGACGGATCCTCTGGAAGGACACAGGGGCGTAGGGTGGCTCCACGGGCGCAGTTGCTGCAGCTCCTCTCGGTGGTGAAGGTGTCCCTGCCCCTGCCAATCTTGCTGGTAACGGCGGCGGTGTCAATGCTGAGGCTGGAGGAAGTGGAGGCGGGTCTTCGTTTCCCGCTCTTGAACAGACTCCACCCCAAGCCCCACGCATCATCTCGACTCCTCCGCTGAGGTACTTCTTTTTCCTTTTCTTCGTCTTCAATGCCCTGGAGCTGGCGCCTCCCCTCTTTGGGCGGAGTACTCTGTCCTTTTCCTTCGGCGCCGGCCAGCCCCAGGCTCTTCTTTTGGCGCCAATTTTGCGCGCGCTTTCTGTGTCTTCCCAGACAACGGCCATCTTGCCGCCATCTTGTGCCCGGTCCTTCACCTCAGGCACTGTTTCTTCTTCCCACCCTGGGACTGTAAATCTTCGCTGAGAGTCCGGATCAGGGGCCCTCGGCACCGCTTGGTCTCCATCTTCTTGGAGCGGGTCCCCTTGCATACGATCCGGATCCTGCCGACTACGCCACATGTAACGGGGTGCCAGGGGTGCCTCCGGCCTTGTAGTCGTGGCCCTCGGTATCAGGCTTACCCCTGGTTCCACCGTCACTATGGGGACAGGAGCTAACTTGGTGGGGCAGAGTGTGGTCGTGGTGCAGATGTTGTCCGGCGCACAAACACTCTTCAGGCAGGGTACAATGCGATGAACAAACATTCTTTTATTCTTCACAGTTAAAAAGTCCAGACAAAGCAATCCGGTCAGCAATAAATCTGGCAGATGACAATTCCTGTGGAGCTGGGGACACCCTGACCAAACGTCACCTCGGGTGGGGATATGCCCTCCGTACTCTACTTCCTTCGGGCACCCACTATTCAGCCAAGCATACACCGGACCCACACCGGCAGAATAGGCTCTGAGGTTACGTCCACCTCCTCCTCCTCTGGTGTCCCTTGATGTTCCGCTCACACACTCTGCCCGACGTGCACGCACTGCTGCCCCGGATGCTACTTCTCACAAAGTCCCGAACAAAGCCATAAAGGTGCTGAGACGCTTTCTTAGCTGGGGGAAGCCTGTCCTTGCGTCCCCTCCAGTGGTGATGTGCCTGACTACTCCACTTCGCCCGGCTCCCACTGCTGGCTTCCCACAGTCCGGACCCACACCGGACTGCTTCACACTATGAGGTTCCGCTCGCTCCTTTTCTCACCGGCTTCCCTGATTTCCAGCTCCCTTCTTTCTTTCTTGCTTTCTGCCCACTCAGCTCCACACTCTGCCCCGGCTCTGCTGCTCCGCTCCTGTCCCCGAGACAACTGCTTGTCTTACACACTTCCTTTTTCCTCCTAAGCTGCCAGCTCCTCCCCCTTCCCTGTCACTGTTACCAGGGGAACCACTCACTACACTGGCACCTAGGGAGTACCCTGACTCAGCATACATGCATACACAAATAAAACATTTTTATTAATAACATTTCCGGGTTAACTATGCTCCCTTTTGCAGGGGGTCTGCTCACCCACTGCAACGCCACCCACGGTTGTGGTGATTGTGTGGACACCACCGCTGCTCTGTATGGGGATCCCGGGAGCGGTGACAGGGAGCAGCTTTGTTGTTATTTCTCCCCTCCGTGGGTAGGGGGTTGGTTGTCCCGGGGCCCGGTGATGGGGTAGGGATGGATGGCAGGCCGGGTGCGGGGCCTGGTGAGGTGCAGGGTCGCGGGGGCAGCGCTGTGCCGTACGGCACGGTGGTACTCACTCAGCCTGAGACGTTGACACAGTTCTCGGTAAAACACACGGCTGGAAGGACGGTTCCCATGGACAGCTGCTGTTGCTTTTCCCCGTAGTTAACGGTGACTGTCTCTTTCCCTGCACCTAGTACTTCTGTTGGTTGCGATGGGTTCCCACCGGTAACCCGCTCCCCGACTTGGATATGGGCCGGAGGAGCCCCTCTTTGCCCGCAGGCACTGGCCCTGAGAAACTGGTGCCTTGGTGGTGGCGGTGTCTCTCTCATACGGTTGGACTGTTGCCTTCAATCGGGACTTAGTTGCTTGGAGACCCGGAGGTCCCCTTCACTGACGGATTTGGCAAATTCACGGCGACTCCTAGCCTTGCTGGGATCTGAAAGGCCCCTGCCAATGGTGCTGGCTTCTCCTTGTGTACCGGTCCGGTACCACCGGGCCACCACCCGTCCACGGTCCTTACAGCACCTCCGATGGGGCACTCCTGCAGATGGTCACCGCCGTCTGCTAACCTTCCTGTCTCAGTCCGGGGCACACACCCGGACCAACTTCAGGCTTTCAAACTGTCACTTTTTTTCTCTTTCACTACTTTCCCTCCTTCTACTTCAAACTCCAAACCTAATCTCTTACTGACTCCCTGAGTTTTCCCTCCTCCAGGACTCTGAACTCCTCGGTGGGAGGAGCCAACCGCCTGGCTCACCCCCTGGTGTGGACATCAGCCCCTGGAGGAAGGCAACAAGGATTTCTGGTCTAGCTTAGGTGTACCTAACCAGGGTGTAGGGTGTGGTGATGTCATTACCTGTTACCCCTGGATTGCCCAGGGCATCACATTCCCCCTTAGCAAAATGCAGACCGTCCGCGGGCTGCCCGTCCAACACCAGTTTTATTTTTCTTTTAAACTGTAAAAAGATAAAAACACATACAAGTATAGTAACATCATCCCACAACGGGAGGCACTTTTCTTAAACGTTGCAAACGGTTTTAAACGGTTACGGCTTCCGCTGTCACCCACGCAAGTAACCTGGCCCTGATGCTGCCCCTAAGAAACAGGCAGCACTCCTTGACCTCAGTCCTGCACCAAGTTACCCGAGCGGGATCTGTTCTTTCCAGGGGACCCACGTCCATGGGGAGCCCCTGGACCCCCAGAGGGTAGCCACCGGTTCCGGTGGTGGCTGGGCCCCAGCCTGCTCCACTGCGGGCCCTCCCTCCAATCTGCCTCTCCGAAGGTGGTAACGGTGGAAGCTGTAACAATAACATTATTTACAAGCCACTAACGTTTGTGGTTGCCCTGCAAGTTCACGGGCTTGTCCATAAGGAGTCCCTTACGCAACTTCAAACGGTCCCCACGGGGACAACGGTGCCGGCAACGACCGGTTCAATCAGCAGGTTAATCAGGTTAATTTTCGGTTAATCATTTTCATTTTCAAAAACTTGCACAACTTTTAAACAGTGGTGGTCCCAACGGGGACGGTGACAACGGTGCTCCGCTGCCCTTACTGTGCACTTTCGTCCTCCCCACCCGGCTCTGGGTGGAAGAACACGGGCACCAACCCCTCCAGCGCATAGCAAGCGCGGCGAGGAAGGGCCGCCCGATACCCGTTATTTCCACTTCGGGGGATGTATGTGGCCTCAATGCCATGCAGAGCGACGACTCCTTCATCTTCTTCTGAAACGGGCTTGGTGTCAGGCCCGGAATCACTATCGTCCATCCCTGCGCCAGGCGGGTTGCCGCCAGCTGCCGCAGCTTCCAGGCTCGCCACTCTCTCGGCCACTGTTACGAAGGGGTGTACGCCCGACGGGCCAGGCGCAGCGCGGTGCACGGGCAAGGAGGACGGAGGCGGCATGGGGGCCAGGGGTAGACCGGGTCCCTCAGCCGCAACGGCCGGTCCCTCGGGGACACAGGGGCGTGGGTCACTCACCAGCTCCTCCACCATGGCCTCCATTCCATACACCCGTGCAACAGCAGCTACCTCCTCCACCTCCGCGGTCCACTGCTCCATCAGTATACAGATCTGGCTCCGGTTGTGTCGGCAGATCCCTGCCGTTCGGGCCCTCAGCCATGCCGCTGTCCCGGGCACCGGCTCGGTAGCCTCCGCATAGCTAGGTGGAGCGGACATTCTTTGCAGGGGTCAGCAGATCGTGGGGTCCCGGCGTCCCTATCTGTATAGCCGCGGCTACATGCGACCAGTCGCCATTTTGTCCCCCTTAGCCTCTTTCCGGCTCCTCCTCTATCGGGGCGGGGTTTTGGCCTTCGCGCCTCCACTACTCGAAGAGATGCTCGAGCGGGAACTTTTCGCGCCAAACATGGCGGCTTCTGAAATTTTCCGGCCGGACACCTCCGGCGGTTACAAGGCACACCTCTACCCAACGGCAGAGCGGTAAGATCCTGTTCGTGATGTCAAGTTGTCGCTGGCGGAGGAGGGGACGATGAGCTCTCCCACAGCTCGGGTCCGGCTGCCGCTGCTGCTGCGGCCTCTGCTGCTCGGTGGCTCGAGCGATGGGCCGGATCCCGGGGACTCGAGCAGCGCTCCTCACCCGTGAGTGAAAAGGGGATTGGTTTTGGGGTTTTATTGTCCGTGACGCCACCCACGGTTGTGTTGATTTTGGGGACACTACCGCTGCTCTGGACGGGGATCCCGGGAGCGGTGACAGGGAGCAGCTTGGTTGTTATTTCTCCCCTCCGTGGGTAGGGGGTTGGTTGTCCCGGGGCCCGGTGATGGGGTAGGGGTGGATGGCAGGCCGGGTGCGGGGCCTGGTGAGGTGCAGGGTCGCGGGGGCAGCGCTGTGCCATGCGGCACGGTGGTACTCACTCAGCCTGAGACGTTGACACAGTTCTCGGTTAAACACATGGCTGGAAGGACGGTTCCCACGGACGGCTGCTGTTGCTTTTCCCCGGTAGTTAACGGTGACTTTCTCTTTCCCTGCACCTAGTACTTCTGTTGGTTGCGATGGGTTCCCACCGGTAACCCGCTCCCCGACTTGGATATGGGCCGGAGGAGCCCCTCTTTGCCCGCAGGCGCTGGCCCTGAGAAACTGGTGCCTTGGCGGTGGCGGTGTCTCTCTCATACGGTTGGACTGTTGCCTTCAATCGGGACTTAGTTGTTGGAGACCAGGAGGTCCCCTTCACTGACGGATTTGGCAAATTCACGGCGACTCCTAGCCTTGCCGGGATCCGAAAGGCCCCTGCCAATGGTTCTGGCTTCTCCTTGTGTACCGGTCCAGTACCGCCGGGCCACCACCCATCCACGGTCCTTACGGCACCTCCGATAGGCCACTCCTGTAGACGGTCACCGCCGTCTGCTAACATTGCTGTCTCAGTCCGGGGCACACACCCGGACCAACTTCAGGCTTTCAAACTGTCACTTTTTTTCTCTTTCACTACTTTCCCTCCTTCCACTTCAAACTCCAAACCTAATCTCTTACTGACTCCCTGAGTTTTCCCTCCTGCAGGACTGTGAACTCCTCGGTGGGCGGAGCCAACCGCCTGGCCCACCCCCTGGTGTGGACATCAGCCCCTGGAGGAAGGCAACAAGGATTTCTGGTCTAGCTTAGGTGTACCTAACCAGGGTGTATGATGTGGTGATGTCATTACCTGTGACCCCTGGCTTGCCCAGGGCGTCACAGTACTATAATGCAAATTGAGATTTTTAGCAAATGATTGATCAATAATTTGAACCGCCCCTTTTAACGTCAAGGCAAATCTCTATAGGGTGGTCCTACGCTGTATTTATATTTTCAATGTGCCATACGGCTAACTAATTAAATAAAAAGCAGAACCATATTAAAGCACACATATACCTGATACATGTCAGAACCGCTCCCATGCTGCAAAGACAGGCTATACTGCGAATAAAGGCAGTCCACGTCCCAGCACGTGCAGCTGTATGCCGCACAGACTGGGACAATGTCAGAACTAGCCCTCACAGTGACCACCCAGCAGCCATGAATGAAAGCGGAACAGGGACAAGCATATGGTGCTTAAATAAGAATACTTGTGGAAAAGGGCGTAAAAGCTGTGTGTGAACAGACACCAAATTATTTATATGTTGATAGAACCAGAAGGAATATACAAACCAAATTCAGGCATGCACGGCATGGCAGGGGTCAGCCACCAAACCAAAGTACAACAGAGAGGGGGGAGCCAGCACTGCCTGAGAATGGCATGCAAAAAAAAAAATATTAGTGTGTAATGGAAAACTAATAGAATCTGATGCTTGGATTGCCCAGTTTTTAACAAATTAAAAGAATATCTGAAAAATTGTTTTAATTAATGAGAGCATACACTGATGCAAGGTATTTGCAGTAGGAAAAAAATTCTCTAGACTGAAACAGAAAGCCGAGTGTTGTTGATTGGTTAAACTATAATATTTAGTACAGAAGGCATTAAAATATGCATGAGGAAAAGAAGAATAATAAGGAAAGAATCAGACACCTGTTAATTTTTAAGGAGTTTTCTCATTTTGTCTTCAGAGGTACACTGCTCTCCAGCCTCCCACCTGTCTTCTTGCTTAGTGTTGTTTAACTCCTGATTGATAGCTTGGACCATCAACATTGTCATGCCCCTGTCCTGAACTACACTCTCTGGTGCTGCAAGTAAAGACAGATTTGTTTCTGGAACATTAGCAGAATACAATGCTTGCAAGCCCTATTGAAAAGGGTATTTAAGCACTGAACTCCTTGCCTATGACCAAAGCTAAATATGCCAGAGCTGGTCGATAACCCAACAATGAGCAGTGAACAGTTAAATTTAAATAACTCTCTTTTATTGAGAATGTACAGAAATTTTTTTAATGAGTAAATTACAATTTTTTACAAAACTCTTTTGCAATTTTGACTTTTGTAATGATAAGCAATCTCCTTTTAGACTTTTTGCAAAAGTCTGAAGAAGCCTGGTAGAGTACCGGTATTTGCACACACTATGTTTTGCATACTCGCCTATGTTTCCACAGCAAAGACTATTTAACAGAGATGAGCCACCCCCCTAGCGTTTGAGTTCGGTTCCGTTCATCGAACGGAGGCTCCATTCGACGAACCATTTGAACCCCATTAAAAACAATGGGAAGCAAACACAAACACATAAAAACACATTACACATGTACACATACAGTTAATAAACATTGCCATAACAATTACAGGTCCCCGCGATGCATTCTGCACTCTGTCTCCCGATGCTTTTCCTTCCGATAATCGCTGCATCCTCCCGGTAACCAGCACTAATGATATGACCTATCATGACATCAAAATAGCATGTGACCAGCCACGTGTCTATTATCTCATTGGCTACAGACTGGTCATATGGCTAGACGTCATGCTAGTCCTGTCAGTGCATCTCTCTGGTATGCGGTGATTGTTCCAGCATCTCCGTGTACCGGCGAAAATGCTCTGGCACATGGTTGGCTTCCCCGTTCCT